>NC_056725.1:1647597007-1647619507 GCF_019279795.1 Protopterus annectens
GGGTAAGCTCAGCCAGTTGTTGGTTTTGCATTAATCACTTCTACTGTAGTGGATCTGGTTTACTCTGGTCTGCAATGTTCAAAATAAATGTGGCTGGCTCTCTCACCTTTTGTTCCGCACTTTACCTCCATGTACATCTGTATGCTACATGGCCCCACTGGTTACATTTAAAACATTTAACTCTAGGTCCTGGATGTGTACCTGGACTAGTGGCTTCCTAAGCTACTGGCAAATTCTGTTGGCGCAGTCTGAGCTGCCCACCATGGGTTCCCCTAGACCCATGAGCAGCACTGGGTGTCCCTTTCCTGTGTAGAGATGCCCTGCTTGCTAGGTATAGGTCTTCCTTCTTCCCCAACTCATCTAATATACAGTAAGGCATTATCTTTCAGCTAACCAGATCCTCATGTCCTCTGACAATATGCTAAGGGCTTGTTCCCTCACCAAATCATCTGCCAGCTATTCAAAAATGGAGACCTGACATCCTCTCACCCATCTATGAAAATAAGTGCTTAGTTCAGCAACATATTCATGCACACTTTCATCTACCTTGCACCTATGCTCACAAAACATTTTCCTATAAGCTTCAGGTGTTAGCTTAAAAAATTCTAGCAAACAATTCTTTCCAACATTATAATTTAAAAAGTCATGAACAGACAGTTTGGATAGTACAATTACAGCTTTACCATTGAGTAAGGGAGTCAGGAACCCTACGCAGAGCCCTTGGTCAACATCATATTGTTTACATGCCCTCTCAAACATATGAATGTAACTAACAAAAGTATCCCTCTCTGTAAATTGTGGAAGACATTTACTGACCTTTTGTGATTTTGGGGTCTAGTTACTCCCCTCCCCATTACTTCCATGACTCTGGTGAATAGTCAGCATCTCCTTTTCATGATGCCTCTGCCTCTCCTTCACCTCAGCTTCTAGGCATAGCAGTTTCTCATTCTCCTCAGCCTGCAGACATCGCAGTTTCTCATTTTCCTGTCTCTAGACACCTCAGCCTCTCTACTGCTTCCGTTTCCAAATGCTTGGTCTCCAATTTGTCTCTTTATCTTCAGACATATTTTTAAGTCCTCTGTAGAAATGTTGAGCTGTCCATTCTCTGAGTGTTGTACATCTCCACATCCAGTCTGATCATCATTCTGGTTGCTATTCTCAGATGCAACTGTGACTAAATCTGAAATCATGTGTGCTTTAGTCAGGTTTTCATGCACCAATCCTTTAGCCTGGCACATATCAGCCAACTGGCTCCTTGTCAGCTTGCCATACTCCTTTGCTGACATGCTTGCCTGTTCTTCCTGACTAACTAAGCTAACATATGAAATAAAACAATTGTGATATGAACACTGAATGTTCATTGCATGGCTGATTTAGAGTACTAAAACACCTTCAGTGATCACTGTACACAAGCTACAGGAATTCAATATCTACACTAGTACAAGCCAATTAATATGTGATGTGGCTAACTCACCACTATCAACAAATTAATATTTGATGTAGATATCCCACCCCTGCCAAACAATTAATATGTAATGCCCATGCACTAGCCCAGTAATCAAGGAGCCTCAATCCTCACCACTAACACCAGTGAGGGATGTTCATATAGGGAGGATGAACAGTACACACACAGTACAATACAATTTTCCTTAAGAGCACACAGAGATCACAGTCATTCTTGAGCTGGTATCTCCTTCTGTCTCTCCAGATCCCCAATAAGACTCCCCACTGGCACAGCTATAGGGTTAAGATCTCAGCCGAGTGGTCAAGTCAAAGCCTCCAGCACCCTCTGTCCAACTAGTGCTTCATGTCCCTGCCCAAGTAGCTGACACACACTTTGAGATTTGTTTGATATACAAGCACACAGACACTCCTGGGGAAGGCTGGCACAGGTTCTCTAGCTATGCCCCCTTTTACCCAGACTATACGGTAGTACCACCTGCCACCAACCACTCTTATCTGCTTCTATAAAGCCCCTTACCAAAGTGTGTCCAATTCTACTGTGCAATGTTACTATTATCCAAATGGTAAGTGTGACTAAGACTTGAAGGCTATTTTGGAGAGGCTTGTACAGCGTTACCAAATACATGCAAGTACAATAAGAGCTTATCCATCTCTAAACCAAATCAGCCACAATTAAAAGGTTTAAATATATTTAATAATAAATAATAAAAACACAATATAATACTTATTAACTCAACACAGTGACAATAGAGTTCAGATACACAGGAAATACTTTAAAACAACACTGTAGGATAGTCTCACATAAATATAGAAAAATAGCTACACTAATTTTGCTATATTCCTATCTATCTCAAAGAGAAACTATGTTCTAAGTCTTAATTACAGAGCAAGGCAAAATGCTGGTGATGTTTACAGGTCCAGAACAAGATACAAAATGCACTCTCTTTCACTCTGAGATATATCTTAAATTGTTAATACACATTACTGCTGAATCATTTCAGAGTACATCATTCTTGTCACCTCTACTTAAGTTTCCCAGGCTATGAGGAACTTACAATTTAACATGTTTATGTTAAGAATACTTATCTCTTAGAAGCTGACAATTCTCTCTTTGAAGCTTGCCTGAAGCTGGATGTCGTAAAACAATTACCTTGGAAACCTGTAAATACCTCTGTTTCCAGACAATAGAAAGAAGTCCCAGCTGCAGACATTCTGTTTCCTAGCAAAGAAAACACACCATTGTAAAATTGCTTACTTATTTTCTCAGAGTTTGCAAGTTAACTCTGCATGTCCCAATTTCTACTGTGAAAACATAACATTTGCATTGGCTTATAATTTATGCACATTTCTGCTGTTTTCCAGCAGGATGCACTGCGGTTACAATCTTGAAGCTCAGTACAGAACACATAGTTTAAACATAACATATAGTTCTCTTGCATTTGTAAAACAGGCCGACAAATCATATTAATATTTACAAATGACAGGATTATTTACAAAATTCTATCTAGTTGGGCTGACAACCTTCACACGTGTGTGTGTGTGTGTGTGTGTGTGTGTGTGTGTGTGTGTGTGTGTGTGTGTGTGTGTGTGTGTGTGTGTGTAATATAAAATATTGGTCTGGGGTGATGGCAGCTACTGAAAACTAGTAGGTTTAGATAACTGAATCTTTGAATGTTGCTCTGGTGCCGTTTTTCAAGTCAAAACAGAGAAGTAAACAAGATAAATACTTCCTTATACTTAATGCTGTCAACAACTAAGCACATAATACTTTGAAGAATTTTCAGAGTTTTCCAAGAAGCAATGGACAGTAAGTCTTCAGCCATTAACATGATTCAGACTTGCAAAGTAATACATAAATCTATGGATGTCATAGAAGTATTCATGTCAGGTTCACTGCATAAATATGTTTTAACAGAGTAAAAAAAACATATCCAGAATTATTTCAGCATTTTTTGTGATTTTCAAAGTGATTGCCCAAAGCCATGCTCTCTTCTGCATAAAGGAGTTGATTAGGGGATATGTTGTTTATTTATTTATTTACTGTTTGATAATGGGGTAGGTAAACTGGTCTGTTGACCCTTTTCAACCATGGCTTCAGTTTAGTGAGCAGTAACTACAGTACAGCATAAAATCACTACATAGTTTATTAGGATTTTGCAATGCATAAAAAGGACATAGTGTAACACAATTACAAAATACAGGGAGGACATAATACAAAATTTATTACTGAAGTGAAACAACATGCAGAAGGATTATGGAGTAAGATGAAAGTACAGCAGGAGATGATAATATATATATATATATCTATATATATATATATATATATATATATATATATATATATATATATATATATGGGTCTACTTTGTTTAGTTGAATCTTATTTCACTGAATTTCATTTGACCCCAACCACATTGCTGAAAACACAAATAACTGAAAACTCATTTCACTGAATCTCATTTCATTGAACTGCAGTTAGTATATATGACACTGTGTAGAGTACTGTAAGGCACGCAAAAGGATTATACCATTTTCTCCACAGTAGTGTGATCCTGGAATTAGTAAATTAGTATATATATAGTATATATATATCTATCTATATATATATATATATATATATATATATATATATAGAAACACTTCACATAATCAAATGACTGAAATCTCGAATTTCATATGGTCGAGACCATATGATCGAGATTTCAGTAAATCGAATATGTGTAGTGTTCAGAAATAAGAGTTTAATTACCTTAATATGTTACGTGCACACAGAGGCAAGTATTGTTGTATGCTCTGTGTGTACGTAATGTTTTATTTGTTTTGCAGTGTTGACAGGAAATGAGAAATCTCCCGTTTTGCACTTCTGCATACAGCGCAAGGCAGGAGATTTCCCATCTCCCCAGTGTAGTGCGATCTTGGAGTTGGTATATTTAAGTAGGGGGGTGTGGGGGGTGAGGTTTGTGTTTCTTTTTTTATTTGTTGGTTTTGCTTCAGAAGTTCGAGTTTCCGAAACTCGATCTATATATAGTTAGGGGTGTGTGGGGGCCATAGCCCACCACTTATTTTGAGTACATATTGTCTTCCAGAGAGAGTTAGTCATTGGCGTTGTAACTATGCATGTCTATTGTTTAAAATGCATTCGTAAAATACAATATAAAACAAACAAGCTGGGGGCTATGCCCCCACACCCCCAATGTGGGGGCTGTGCCCCCCACCTTTCCTAACTATATGTACTAATGCCAGGATTGCACTACAGTGGGAAAAAGGGCATATACCTTTTACTTGCCTTACAGTACTCTACATAGTGCCATATATACTAACTGCAGTTCAGTGAAATGAGATTCAGTGAAATTAGTTTGCAGTTATTTGTGTTTTCAGCAATGTGGTCAGGGTCAAATGAAATTCAGTGAAATGAGATTCAACGAAACAAAGTAGACTCATATATATATATATATATATATATATATATATATATATCTATATCTATATATATATATATATATATATATATATATATATATATATACATATATATATATATATATATATATTTATATATATAGATAGATAGATAGATATATTGTAAAACAGAAAGACTGCACTTAATTATTTTATTTTGGTCTTTTGTATCATACTCTTGAGTTTCTTGACTCTAACTTGAATGTTGGTAACAGCTGCACTGAAATTCCATCTGAAGGTGGAATTTTAGTGCATTCTTAATTTTTAGAGGTTTCTTGATTTTTAACTTTAGGAGGTAAATGGTTCTAGGCAAAGGGTCACAGATGACAGATAACTTTTTCTCTGATGGTAGATTTGAATGATGGGTAAACCAAGCTACTAACAAATCTTTCCATTAATAATAATAAAATGCTTAACTTTGATGGATTTAGTTTGCTGTATTATGTCATTAACCGGAACTTCTGGAATTAAAGTAATTCTCTCAGCTATGGTTCATGAAGGCTTTGTAGCAAATAAATGAAAGACATGAAACTATCTATTTATTTATTTAATATATTTTGTTGCTCATTTGCTTTCTAAATGGGAGCGTGCAAAGTATAAAAGGGGAAGGGCATATTCTCTCACACATGTACACTCTCTGTCACACACAAACACACACACACACACACACACGCACACGCACACGCACACGCACACACACACGCACACACACACAGATGAGGAAAACAATATCACAATAAGTGACATTGAAATATTAACATTTCCCCTGAACAACTGTGCTTAAACTGTCATTAAGGCATGGAAGACTGATATAAGCTTTTTGCATAGAATTTGAAATAAACCTTACGTAATCCAAAAAAACTAGTTGGAATTAATGTATTCCTTCACTAATGCCTTTAGATAAATATCAAAATATCTGGCAAACCCACATCTGTTTGGACCAGATGCAGATGTCACAATGTCTGCAGATTATAGTTACAGAATGATACAGCTGTGGAAAAAGCTAAGATTCAAACCTCTCAGTTTTTCATCAAATGACTGCAAAACTTGTGCACCTTCTGAGAATATTATTCTCACTTCCCACATCCAATATACTTTCACACCCATCTTAAACATGATTCCGTATACAGAATTATAACTCTTAAAAATACTGCCATTTAGCTTTGAAGTCAATGTCCCTAGCCTAACGACAATAATTCTCCCATTCTATACTACTAAAACATACAAACAATGTAACAATCTATTATTTTGGTAACATGAACCTGCGTCAATATTTCTTCAGCTCCTACAATGATTTACAGAATTGAAACCCTTTTGTCTGAATAAGAACAAGAAACTGCATAACGTATAAGCACTAATGTAGATACCTCTCCACTGCTCTATATTTGGAGCACTACAATTTTACACCCTAAGGTTTGCCCACTGTACTGTTCAGCTTTGACACAAGACTGTTCTGATTTCTTCTCTTTCATTGACTCTATTAAAGAGGCAGTGAAAGAGAGACGTCTAGAGCATGTTGTAGTCAAAACAGACCAACAACCACTGTATGGTCTTTTTTAAAACAAATGATACCACACAGAGCAGAATGTCCCTATTTTTGGCTCATATTTTTCATGGTGCCTTTTAAAACTTACATTTCTGGTTAACTGCGGAAAGTCTATAATGTCAGTGCATTTAGGAGTGTGTGTGTGTGTGTGGGGGGGGGGGGGCAGGGCACCATAGAGGGCATACCTCAGCTTGTCATCTGGCTCCAATTTTGTACAGTGTCCCCAATTTTGGCTCATCGTTTTGTCTGTCTTTAATTATCTGATAAACCATTGATGATTACAGTCAGTCAATAATGTCAAAACTAAGAGTTTCATACTTGTTATTGTTCAGGAAATGCATGTTGATGAAATACCTGTTCAATTACATTTTAAGTGAATTAAAGTAATATGTAAAATTGTTGCCTGTTTGATCTGTTTTGCCCTACTGTTTTTGGCTTTGTCACATATTCTACAGTGAAGAAGCTATGCAGCATTTTTCTAGCCCTCCTACACTGTGTTACAACTTGATATAGATTGCAGTTATTAAATACTGACAGAGGGCATAGCTCTCAGTCTTTCTCTACTTCAGAAATGCTTGCTAATGTAAAGCTTATTATATAATATTTCAAATCTGTTCCTAACTTTGAAGCTTTAGCTGTGATAATTTGTTCTAAGAAGTTGACACGGTGGGTGTGTTGCAATAGTATGCACTGTGTGGGTCTGACAGGAAGGGTCGAGTACATTTTTAGGACATTACATATATATTCTTGCATTCATCTGATCTCTTGCAGACATCACAGATGCACACAGTCACAGATGTGAAAGTAATTGTTGTGTGTGTCTGTGTGTGTGTGTGTGTGTGTGTGTGTGTGTGTGTGTGTGTGTGTGTGTGTGTGTGTGTGTGTGTGTGTGTGTGTATGTGCCTGTGCACACTCATGTATCTCTTTTTTTAACACTTTTATTGAATAATCACTTGTGACATAAGCAAACTTGCATTTACATAAAAGTAATCAAACCATGTTAACAAGTTTACATTTATATACATTATGCATCACATGTATTGTTTTAGATAATATAATCAAACTAGCATTACATAAATGTTTCAATTCCTGTATTCTCTTAAACACATTAGTGTGTGTATATCAGTTTGCACTTGTGTTTGTGAGGCGAGCATAGCTCTCATCTCTCTCAAGTATGATTTTTCATCATATTTTTGGTCTGATCCTCCTAAAATCTGTAGTTTCTTGTAAAATTGTTGTCGACTGTAGTCACTATATAATGACAGCTGTCAGTTTCATCTTTCAGAAAATGATTAATAATGCTAACAACTTTATACATGCATAACAGCAATATTTAAACTCTGTCCTTGATTTGGGGTCTTTGATCCTGATTCTTGGTCTAAGTGGTTAAAATGACATTGGGGGTTGTGCTTGGTTACACTATTTGGTTCAAACAGTATTAAGATGGAATATTTTTCTAGGATGTTATTTCTGTATTTATTCATTCATTTGATCACAAGCAGTCATCTAGCAAGGAAGGGTACAGGGCTGCAAAAAAATTGTAATATGTTTTATGTAAAAATTGATTGAATGGCAATAACGTTTTGGATTTTGCTCTAACTGGATCCAGATACATACATACATACATACATACATTGCAAATATTTCAAGCACTGACATTAATGCCTTTCTAGCTTGCCAATATACCAAAGCACTTGTTACCATAATAAGTATCCAGGCTATTCTTAAAAATATCTAAAGAAGTACTTGCTTTAATGTAATTTGGTAGTCTGTTCCATGCATCAGCTACTCTGTCAGAAAATCAATTAGTGCACTTCTCATTCCTATAAAATCTTCTACATAGGCTGTCTGATGAGTCTCTAGTAATTTTTGTTAACCCCAAACATTCTCAGAAGTAGTTGTCACTAAATGCCCTATATACCTGAATAATATCCCCATTTAGCTAACTGTAAGAGACACTGTACAAGTTCAGATATTTTAGTCTATCATTCTTCTTCTTCTAGCTTTTCCTGGTTGGGGGTTGCCACAGCGGATCACCTGTCCGCTCATGATTGGCAGTGGAGTTTTACGGTGTCAAGTTGCCAGCCCGGCGCCCAAACATCCACAGAAGGCACACACACACTCACACCTAGGGCCAATTTAGAGTATCCAATCCACCTACAGCATGTCTTTGGGATGTGGGAGGAAACCGGAGCAACCAGAGGAAACCCACGCGACCACAGGGAGGACATGCAGACTCCGCACAGAAGGCACCCCAGCCGAGAATCGAACCGGAGAACCTCTTGCTGTTAGGCGGCAACGCTAACCGCTGCACCACTGTGACCGCCCATATTTCAGTCTATCATAATAACTTTAATTTTCACATCCATGGATACCCTTGGTATATTTCTGCTGTACTCTTTCCAGTTTACTCATGCTTGTTTTCTTATAGGATTTCCATATTGTTATTCCATACTCAAGTTTGGGTCTAATAGGTTCATAGGTTGGTACTAGGCTATTGACCCTAGGGCCTATACAAGACTAGCCGTAACAATTCCCTGGCAATTTCTTCCCACACTATTTACTTCCCTGGAACCCTGTCTAGCAGGGCGACTGACGTGATCCCTGGGATGAATTTCCTTTCTCCCATCCAATCATCAAGGTTCCTTTTGAAGAGGGTCAAAGAGGCGCTCTGCTTGACATGTATGGGCAGTCTATTCCAGAGACTGGGGAGTCTCTGCATCAGGAACCTATCCCTCCAGCATGTTTTGTTTATTGTGATGACAAGATTTAGATCCCTGGAGCATGTGGCTCTGTGGGATTGGGATTTCTTTAAGTGTAGCATGTCCAACAGCTCTGGGTTTGACATGGCCTTGTATGTTAAGCAGAGATCACCTCAGAGTAGACGATATGTGACAGAGTATAGCTGGAGTTTTTAAGGCGGTCAGCATAGGGCATTTGCTTTAGGCCTGTGATTCTTTTAGTGAGGTATTTCTGCGACCTTTCCAGTTGTTGCAGATGTCTTGAGAGGTACATACCAAATGGGGTGTTGTATTCTATAATGGGTCTAATGAGGGATGAGTACAGTGGGACAATGACCTCCTTTTTTCTGGATGAAAAGCCCTTAGTGATGAGGTGTGCCACATAGAAGGATTTCCTGACTGTTGTGGCGATGTGGTTATTGAAGGTGAGACCACTGTCCGCCTGTGTCCCTAAGTCTCTTATCACACTTTCAGTGTTTAGAGTACTGCCACCTATGTGATAATTCATGTGTACATGTTTTTTCCCAAAGGGGATAACTATACATTTCTTGGCATTGAGCTTGAGCCCATGGCTCTGGCACCAAGCATCTGTTTCTGTAAGGCCCTTTTGTAGAGTATCCACATCATTTGGGGATTCAATAATGGCTCCCAGTTTGCAGTCAACAGCAAACTTTGTTAGCCAGAGTCCCTTAGTATTGGCCTGTACTTCAGAGAAGTCTGGATTTGGAGTCAGCTACTTTTACAGTGTGGGCTCTGTCAGTAAGCCAGTTGGCAACACATCGAGTGATGTAGGGATTAATGCCCAGCTTAGTAAGTTTATCTATGATTCCAGATTGGGGGATGGTGTCAAAGGCCTTGGCGAGGTCCAGATAGGCTGTGTGGACTGCCTTACCCTCGTCCACAGCTCTGGAGACTGATATGAAGAAGTCAATAAGGTTCAGGAGACAAGAGCGGCCCTTCATGAACCCAAACTGGGTGGGGTCCAGTGTTTTAAGGTTGCCAATGTCTTTGTTTATAAGTTCCATGATAATATGTTCCATGGCCTTGCAGATCAGGCTTGTCAGACTGATTGGACGGTAGTTCGTGGAATCCAAGGTGGATCCCCCATTGTGGACTGGGATAACTGTAGCTGTGCGCCACTCAGTGAGCACAAAGCTTGATGTGAGGGTATGATTAAACATGACACTTAGGTGAGGTGCCAGTTCATATTGTGGTTCATGTAGTACACAGCCCTGGATGTCATCTGTTCCCATGGATGCTGTATTCTTAGCTTTGGAGAGTGCGTTTTGTACCTGTGTGGCCATTATTACCAGAATTTGGCAATCTTCCAGTATTGAGATAGGCCATTTAGGGGGTGAGAGGGGGGTGAAGTTGGCACTGAATCGATCTGCCAGAATATTGGCAATATCCTTGTGATCAGTATATATAAAGGACCACTACGGGAAACTAATTAAAACAATATATTTTTTAACTTTTCTTTATGTTTACTCATTGCAAACCTGCATGTACCAGACAGAAGTAGTCACTACTAATTTTATTCTGTTTGTATCCCTGACTGCCCTCCTGGGAGCAGACATCCTGATGAGAATTAGTTTTGTTCTATAGAAAAATCTAGCCCATAATACACTGCAAGTCCACTGTATTTGAGATTTTAGTGCCCATAGCTATACTGTCACAGTACTGTTCCATTCACATAGACTGGAAGAACTGAGATGAGAAGCTATTTTTCAGAGGCCTCACTCAGTAAAAGTATAATTCACTGTCATGCAGTGTCTCTTACAAATGTGTTTGCTGCTGATGTGTTACACATTCTGTGAAAAAAGCTTCCAAAAGTAGCAGCTCTTTGCTGAGATATCAGCCTTTATTTAGGCATTTAACTTTGATATCCCTCAGTTTCTTCCTCAGTTACCCCTCCCATATTCCAACCCCCTGCTAGCAAGAGTATCAGATTTCCCGCCCTGCAAGGTTTAGCTATTCAGTCAGCTTTGCATGACAATACACATCAAACAGATTTGCATGCGGTCTGCCAGGTGTATCATTAAAGGTGTTCCCTCATCCCTGTCCTTACTCCTATCATCTGAATAGCACTATTACAGTCATTCAGGTTACAGAAATGCTTTTAGTAATCCTGCATATAAAGGTGTCTAGGTATTCCTCTAAATGTGCCTGTAACATACACAAATTCATCTCGAACACAGACAGATTGGGGTCTCTCTGCAAATAATACTCTACTCATAAAGAATATTCATATTTGCCTTGCATAGAATTTCAGTCTTCTGCCTTATACTAGTGATGTCTCTATATTTGTGGGTACTGCTACTAATATTTGCACATATTTATTGGTGTTATTTTTTTTTGGTCCACTTTTTTAGTCAACTTTGTAGTCACCTTAAAATATTTTCTGCATGCTATGCTGCCTACTCTCTCTGTTCTGAACAGTGTGTATACTGTTCTTTCTCAATCTCAGTATTGTCCATTGCAAGCTTACAGTACAAGTTTCAATATTCACTGACATCCAAAATTTCACACATTTCTTCAAGAAGCAGTTTTTTAAACTGAAGACAC
This sequence comes from Protopterus annectens, assembly GCF_019279795.1. Taxonomy (NCBI): domain Eukaryota; kingdom Metazoa; phylum Chordata; order Ceratodontiformes; family Protopteridae; genus Protopterus; species Protopterus annectens. The sequence goes on from NC_056725.1 coordinate 1,647,608,783, forward strand.
TCAATATTCACATGGTACTTGTGTCACAAAACTGTTATATCTAAATATGGACTGGACACCAGACAGTAGTTCAAAACATTTACATCCATACTTGTGCAATCTCTAATCCTCTGTACCATCTGACTATCAATTACTCATTTCCTTACATGTGTACCATACAGACTGCTATTGCAAGTCACATACAAAAGGCATGTCGCCAAATGGAAGGCGCATATGATTGGTGATAATGAGTCTTGTTCACAGCATATTGTGGTATTTATATGCAACTGTGAATCATACTACAGTACAGTAAACGGAATACTGCACTCCCTGCAACAGATCGCACAGCAGTATCATTATGGCTTTCTGAGACAGTTTTAAAGCACTATGTAATCCAAATGTTATGCACACTTAGTGAGAGATTCATCTACTAGAAAATTAATACATAGACAGACACATCTTACCTATCATGAACATGTGTGAAAAAGTGAAGCCACTGCTGTGTGTTCAGGCATTCTTATCAACTGTAATGCATATCTGATAATGTATGAAGCACCACTGGGAACCCCTTTCTTCTGCAATACCACTGTAGGACCATTAATTCCAGTGTAACAACTGCAGGATCTCTAAACTCTGACAATCGGACGAGTACTGTTGGGGCCAAGTGATATTACCAAATATCACGTGTCTACTATTCACCTCACATTTTTTTACTTCTTCTCTGTTAGCATATATTTTCAAGAAATTGCCTACTTTTAGATATTACTAAGCTTCGAGTTTTTTTTTTTTTTGGATGGCAACAAGGATAAGAATGTGTGAAATATGAATTGTACTGCTTACTCCTTTCACTTTTCATCCACTATCAACAGTACCCTCCATGAACTGTCCCTCACTGATTGTAATCTTACTTTTCTGTCTTTTACTAGTGCAATTCCTGCTTAGTGTTAGGTGTTTTGATATCCTCACTAAATAGTCTGTACTTTTATACGGCCTCTTCTCTAACAGTCACCACCTTGACTGATTTTTTTTAACTCTGTATACTGTATGATAAACCTGTATACTGTTTCCTGCACATATTCTAAGTGTAATGCCTACTATAACTCTATAGTCTCAGTGTTTTACTGCTTCTAACTTACAAATACTAATCTTTTTTTTTAATGTAAATTTGTGGAAGTTAAAAAAAATGGAACTTACAAATGGTTATCTAAAGAAGCGTACTCAGTGTGTACGTGAAAGCGCTTATCAACTTTTTTACTGGATTAAAAGCTCATTGTTTCATCGTGGTGGTCCAGCTTTGTATTGTTTCTGCATATTTCTGTGTACATTTGTGGAGTGTTTCTCCCCGGGTCTCTGCTGAAAAAGGCCTATCAGTTCAGATGGACTAACACAGTCAAATATAAAATATAGATTATGTTAAGCTAAGCTTTGAGTGCACTCCACAAAATGTGTATGTAACCCATACTGGCTGTGTGCCTGCCATGAAGGTCAGAACCATGGGTCCAAATAGCTATTGGCCAGCTGTCATTCAGTTGTCCAGCATTAGTTACCTTGGATAGCTCTGTCGAGTGAAAGCTGGACATAAATGAACCTTCCAAACATGAACTGAGAATTGCTACACAATGTTGGTTCACTTGCAGGATGTAGCTTGGAAGTGGATGGCATGATGGTAAGGAGGAGGCTGGACATCTAATATATCCAGAAGACAAGATGGAAGTGCAGTGCAGCCAAGCTACTTTCCTTAGGAAACATAGTCTAGTACTCAGAAGGAGGTTAGGACAGAAATGGTTTTGAAATTTTGGTGAGAGAAAGTCATCCTAAGCCAGTGGATGACATCAGCAGAATTAGTGACAGACTCATGGCAATCAGTCTCCAGTGTAATGACAGGCCAGTATTCATGACCTCAGCCTTTGACCCACAGCATGGTTGTGATACTGATGAAAGGAGTTCATTCAAACAGCAGTTGCAGGACCTACTATAGACAGCTGGACAACATGAATTGGTGTTGGTAATGGCTGACTTGAATGTGCATATTGGGATAGACAAAATAGGAGAAGAGGACTGCCTGGCTCCACATGGGTGGGCCAACAGGATTAAGGAAGATGCCATTCAAAAACTCTGTCTGGAAAATGGCATTACAGTAGCCAACACATGTTTTAGAAAGACAGACCATAACAAGTTCACATCCAAGATTGGCCAGTATCTAACTCTGGTAGACTTCCCCTAGTAAGGAACACATACAAGGGTATAAGAAATTTCAAAGCCATCCCCACCGAAACAGTCAGCCCACAGCATAAATCCCAGGTTGCCACACTAAGATGCAGGCAATCTTGACAAAGGACTCTAAGGTCAACAGAGACCAGCTGGTTGGCTGTAGAGAAGTTATAACAGTTAAAGGATATACTCAGGGCTCCACCAAGTAGAGGAGGAAATAGGTGTAGTTGAAGAAGAATGGCAGCACCTCAAACCAGCATGTGTGAGGAGTCATGAACTGATATGTGGCCAAACCAGTTATGTTAATAAGCTACTTAAGGAAATTGGGCAGTGGAATGCATCAGTTTAGGAAGTCTGCAAAACACAGAAGGAAAAAGTGGGAGATAGAAAACACCATTGGATTACTGCTTGCATAACAAAGAAACTAAAAAAGGAGTTGCAGTATCCAAGACAAGGGCATTGGAGGCACTGTAACACCTTCTAGAAAGGGACTTTTCAGGTGGCTGAAAGAAACTACATCAGGTTGCAAGGCAAACACAGACATAGAAAGATAAAGGCAGTCACATACCCTTTATAAAGCGAAGCCAGCCTCAACCTGCTCACTAGACCACAGGACATCAAAGGCAGATGGAAAGAGTATTTCCAGCAGTTTCTGCAAGAAATAAACTGCAGAGAAAAATTACTGCCCCAGAAACGGCCTATAATGAGAGAAGAAAAGTAGCCCACCATAGAAGAGCACTAAGGAAAATGAATCCATGGAAAGCAGCAGGTTCAGATAAGGTCACACCAGGTACACTGGATATAAAAAGCAGTGGCGGCTGGTGACTTCAAATCAAAGGGTGGCTGCAGGAGACAGCTGAATGGGTGGGGCTAATGGGAAGAGGTGTGGCCAACTAGAAAGGGATGGAGCTATGCTCAAAAACCACAAAAACTGGGACGTTAATTAAATATGCTGCCCTGGGTGCCAAACCATCATTATGAGAATCCAGTCAAGACAAAATGAAGTGGAGAAGAAAAAAAAATAGTTCAATGCATTGGCTACATGACAGCTTACTTAATATCTAGATGGAAACAAAAAGGTTGTGAGGCATGAAAAAATAAATTACTTTTTAAATACATTACTGGAATGCCAGTCAAAATCAGGTATAAAAAAACAAGCAGCACTCAACTCAAACCACTTCTCCTTGCACTGCAGTTCTAATTCTAATTTATATTTAGCTTTATAAAAGTACCAAGTATCATGCTGAAAGTAGCAATACCTCCACTTGTAAAAATGTTTCTTATCAAAAAAAGACCTGCTGCCTGACAACAACTATCTAGTAGTTTCATGGGGAAAACATGATCAAAGTAAAAAATTAACAGCAAAGAAGAAACAAGCTCAAGATAAATTGCTTAAAGAATTACTGCACACGTTATGGACCACACATCATAGACTGGCATTCTATTTAGTTTGCAGGTAAAGCCTGCAAAGATGACTGAAGTCTCCAACAAATGTAATGAGCTTCTGAAAATACTGTAATCCTGTCCTTCATTACAAATGCTATCATATGCATTTCAGTACTTAAGGCTTATGCCCTATCTATTTATGTAAATATTCACTGCATGGCAAGAACAAAAAGGCCTTCAATGCTGATAATTCTTTAACAGTATGCTTATTAAAGCTTACTTGCATCTTAGTCTCAGACAAGCTTACCTGATGGTCATTAAAACATTGCTACTTAAACTCAGAGCAACAAGCACTGCAATTACATGCATTTTCTGAATAAGAAGCATAAATCAACAGTATAAAAATATGACAGAAAACCCAAATATTCTGCAAAATCAAGGATAGATGAAAAGCCACTATAGTACTTGTGTCTACCTTGAATGGGGGAGGGGGTACTCTGCACACTTACACTGTATAACTGCTCCTTGCCTTGCTTGGACACATCCAGAGTCACTAAGTGGGGGAGTGGGTACAATGTCGCAATTAAATGTCTCTGGCTGACGGTGATGGCCCTGATACATTTGTCATATCTCTCAGCCTCAGAACAAGAAATCTGGACAAAGCCATAAACAGAAGTGGGACAAAGACCCAAAGATAAGGACAATTTTTAAATATTGCTGTTATAAACTTAGGGAGATAATAGAATAGTAGGTCTTGCATTAATATGAATTTTCTGAAGGGTATGAAATCTGAAACTCAAACGTCTGTCATTATTTTCTAACTTCATTCTTTTATGATTTGGCACTAATTTGTGAGAAAACCAAAATTTTATGAAAAACAGACCAAAAATGTGATGCAAAAATATAAAATGCCCACACAATGCAGCTGGGAACCTGTCAAAGAAGGGGCAATTTCAATATTAGTACTGTTAACTTGAGCAGCTGACAAAATAAGAGAATCTGCATGCATTTCTGAAATTAAAAGTAATTTATAACTGATCATTACAATTATTTATTAATTGTAAACCCTCCACGTTTTTTTTCCAAATTTGCCATTTTGCGGAGGGATTATTAGGGGGAGAGCAACATTTTGAGCCAAAATCAGGGACAGTTGAGAGGTTTGGATATACCTAATTCTATAAAGTTTGGGTATACCTAATTCTATAAAGAGATTTATTTAAGTGTACCTCTCATCCTCTTAGCACAGGAAATTTGGACAAGGTCAAATATATTGGGGGAACATACGAACAGTAATAGAAGTCGGTCTTGTCTAAACATAGTCAGTTGACAGAACAACAGGTCTTGCTTTAGCATGCATTTTTCTGAAAAGTATGAAGTCTTAAACTCAATGTTTGTCATTATTTAGTGACTTCATTCCTAAATGATTTGCCAGAAAACCACAAATTTTATGAGGAACAAACCAAAAATAAGAAGCAAAAATCTATTTATTCTGCAAACATCTAGACAGTTAAGAGGTATAGTTCAGCCAGGGCTGTCCGAGTTTGCCATCCTTCCCCTCCTCACAAAATCATGGTCGAATGGGGCCTCCCCCCTACAGTTATTCCAATGTACCATGACTTGGCTATTTCACCACATTTACCATAAACACTGTAATGTGCATACTGCTTTACTTCTACAATGATTTGGATTTCATTTAAAAGTTTTATTTTACATTTTACAGCACAAACACTAATAGAAATCTGCTAAACAAAGCAATGCAGTCTCACAATGAAAATAGACTTAGCATTAAAACCTCTCTACCCTTGAAACTCACATTCTTTGAAACAGCATTGAAACCCGCATTCAAAGAAAATACATCTGGCCAGTAGCAGATAAAGATTAACTTTAGGCTGTTTTCAAATCATAGGCCCCTTGCACAGGAAACATACATGTGCACTTTGATACACCTTCCTGATTGTATTAAATTATATTCCTTGTATAATACAGTAATTCCAGTAAACAATAAAACAAAATGCATGCACTAATAATGACAAAACTGCCCAGTTCAGAACATTTCCATCATAAAAGTCTACTCAATCTTCTATAATCCACCAGTATCAGTAAATATGCACAACCTCTGCAGAAGTAAAAGTCATCTAAGTAATTCCACATTAAAGAGCTCTGTAACTAATGAAGAGGCTGCTGCTAGCAAATAACTTTATATTTCATTGTTTCATCTACAAATAATGTGCCTTTTGCCATTGAGGAATAAATTGCCTATGTTGCAATATAAAAAATGATAGCTAGTAATATTGCCGTAGGGAATGGATGGCAAACTGATAACAGGTTCATAGTTGCTAGGTATCTTTGCCAAGAAGGAATGCAGCATCCACCCCCTTTACAACACAGTACAGTATCAGGAATGCATCTACTTACTGTCGGAGTAGAACCCACAGCCTTTTGCATCAAAAGGCAAATACACTATGTGTTGTGCTATTTACAATGCCTGACTATTTAGCATAAGCAGCACTAAAATTTTGTTCCCCTGCAGCTCTCAGCTCCTTGTAAAATCTATTCGACACTTAGCTGTATCTCGGAACTTTGCAGCACAAGAAATCTGGAAAAAGCCAAAATTTATTGGGGAGGGGGGACAAAAGCCCAAAAACCAGGGACACATTTTAAACATTGCTTGCATAATGTTGGAAAGTTGCTAGAATAAAATGCTGCGTTACCACCATACATTTCATTGCCAAGTATTGAACCCAGGACCCTGTGCAAAAGAGTTAGAGTAACATACCACTATACCAAATCATCTGGTTTGTGAAAACACAGAAGACTGAAACTTAAATGGCTACTATTTAGTGAATTAATTCCTCACCATAGCTCTCAACCTCTTAGCAAAAAACATGTGTACAAAGGCAGTAATGGGGGAATACAGCCCCCAGACATATTCAGTGAATTCAGTTCTCACCATAGCTCTCAGCCTTAGCACAAAAAACCTGGAAGAAGCCAATAATGAGGGAATACAGTCCCAAAAATAGGGACACATTTCAAATATCCATGTTATAAACTTAGAAAATTGCTAGATAAAAGGTTTTGTGTTACCATGTTCTTTCTGAAGAAAATGAAGACTGAAACTCAAATGCCTCTTGCGTTTTTTTCTTTAACATTTGTTAACCAAGATGCAGACTCTACACAGGAAGCACCCGAGCCAAGAATCAAGCCAGAGAATCTCTAGCTGTCAGGCAACAATGCTACCACTGCACCATTGCACAACTGACTGTAAAAGGAAACAAAAATACAGAAACCACAGATTTTATGAGGAAGAGAAAAGAACAAATATGAGGCAAAAATCTGCCATTTTTTTTTTTTTTTACTAATGATGGTGGGTAGGGAATTCAGGCCCTTGCCACCTGCACCTAGAGCACAAGGTTCAAGCCTGAGGTATTCTCTACCCACCACCATGTGTTCGCTCTAGCCATCAGTATATAGCAACTGGGGCATTACACATACAGCAAGCAACTCATTTAGGAGTCAAAAAGGCTTCATATAAAAATTTGGAAACAAAGCAAAGGTAATAGTACCCTCACCTAAAAAGGCTTTTAAACAAAGCTACGATAGCTGCAAAAATATGTGAAACCCAAGTATAGCATAAGCATTTTACAACATCTCACATTGATAGATTATGGCATTTGCAGTTGCATACAACACAACATATATTGATCAATTACATAGCAGTGACTATGAAGCGATGGCAAAACACTTCTATAGCAGAGTCATGATAAAAGGCAAATTATCCTCTGAGGAATAAAAATCTAGAGAGAGAGATTCTAGGATGATTCTTTGTCACCACTGCTTTTTGCCTTTCCTTTAACCCATTAAGCTGCTTAATTAACAGACTAAACTATGGGTATAGCTTAACTTCTAAAAAAACTATTTTATCCAAATAAATTTTATCAACTTTCTGTGACAATTTAAAATTGTATAGCTCAACCACTTGAAAGTAAAACTGCAAATAGTTAAACATTCTCAGGCAATAACAGAATGAGATTTGGTCTTAATAAACGAGCAAAAAAAAAATCTAGCAGGGAAGCTATAGCACCAAGAAAATGTCAACCAGATACAAGAAAGTTATATAAAGGAATTTTTCAAAGATTATTTCTTGGTGTCCTGATAGTAGTGTGCTCGCCACTCCCTAATTTTATAAATTTCTTTCCTTTTCAATAAATTTGGATTATACTAATTTTACGCCCCTTGAGAGTTCCCTCACTGAACTGCTGCCTGGATTTCTTACCCTTGTCTTCACCAGCATTGCGATTCAAGATCCAACAAACATACAAGTGCCTGCAGTGTATGTCTTTTAACAAATTTTGGCTCATTAGCTAGCCTCTGCAAATACAGCTGGTCAGCATTTCTAGGCTAGTGGTGGACACACTACTCAGACTCTCTTATTTACGTCCCCTTCCATGAAAAATTCCTTTCCCCCTCTTTCTCACTGGTTTATGTGAATTGAAAATTCCTACTAAACTTTAAGCAGTGCTACATTTTTCTGTTATATAAAGTGAACGTAAATGTTTAATTAATATTTAAGTGCACTGACCTTGGGCATGCTACTATAGCTGACTTTTTTCGTGGATACTGCCTGGTGTGCCTTGTGGTTCAGTTACTAATCTTCTGTTTTTTATTACATTCATTCCATTTTTTCCTCACATCCGTCTAAATAGTGCCCTTCCAGCATCCGAAAGGAGTTTAGTCTCCCGAGTTGTAGGGCTCCATTTTCAACTATTATTTAGCAGGGATTCAGTTTTTCTCGGTGTCCTGATAGTGTGCAAGTCTCTTGTATTAAATCTGTACTGTAGCATTTGTTTAATGCCATTATAGCAATTTGCATACATCCCTGGATTTAAACTTGGTAAATAACACAAGTGTAACCCCGAGGCTGCAGTTAATTTTGTAATACACAAGTGCTCAGTCATACTACGCGATACAGCTGCTTTAATCTGTTACAGCTGCTGACAAACATTTTATGCAGCTCATAGTTTGTGCCAAATTAATTTCCTGTATGTGTCTTTGTGTTATGATAAACCAGCATAAGCTGCAGAGTGCTGTGGAGTCATCTGCACTCAAGTGCTTTTTTTTAATATTCCATAGTACAGTTCAGAAAATGCAATAGCTATTTGCACGCTATGAATGTATTTCAGTTATTAAGTTGTAACAGTTGTCGCTTTTTATTATCTGTTCTCCAACAGTATTCATTCCTATACACTGCACTTTTTTAGTTATATACTTGAAATTATGCTTTATTTTATATTAGTCTGCTGCATGTGTGCGCACACACACACACACACACACACACACACACACACACACACACACACACACACACACACACACACACACACACACACACACACACACACACACACACACACACACACACACACACACAAACCTAACAGAGTAAATTAAGAACTCTATTAATCTGCATAGCACTTTGCACATTACGTTATTGAAAAAAAAAACAGAGAAAATATATCAGGCTAACTGCTAATATGAAACAATACAAGAACAGTTTACTTCACAAGTCAATAAATACTTTGTCCACATAAGGCTTAGTGTCATTCAAATAAAACTGCAATGCTCTAATCACTGACAGCATTCCCTTGTGACAAGAATAATACAACTGTAAAATTGCATCTAATCAGTCAAGATTTCATGACACTAATTTTTCTCTTTAATGCAGCTAACCACAAAATGCACTTTCATTTGGATTAATTCTGTGAGGTATTTTGAATGTAATTAAACAGTTATTGTTTAAAGAAAAAGTTGATAGATATTTTTCTGACTGGTTTTAAAATCAGTATAAACAGACCAGAAAACAAGACAACTATGCAGTTTTTGCTTTTCTTTCCACAAATTTACAGCACACAAGCACAGCATGGACATGTTTAAGAATGCCACTCCCTTACCTGCAGAATGCAAACATGATGGAGCACAGAGTACATCTGTATGAGACTACATTTGTCTGCTTATAAACAAACTACCTACCTTACTTGGCCCAGGCCCTTCTGTTGCTGTATAGCTCCATATTCCACTCGCTAAGCTCCATGTGATGTCACCGATCCCATGGTGAAGTCCTTCCGTCCCGCGAGAGCAGGCCTGCCTGCCAACGTTGCAGTCCAATCCCATTCCAAGTCTGTGCAGTTGTAACTAACTGCATTGACTTCTGGGATGCACCTGATCACTGGATTTCTAATCTGGACTGCTGCCGAATCAGTCTGAAGCTCTGCGCATGCTCCAAACTGGCTCATCAGCAGTCTGGATGTCGGAAATGCCACAAGTGCGCATGCGCAAAGGTCCATGATTTTTATTTATTTTCTTTCTTTTTTTTTTCTTCTCTTTCTTTTACAGCTGGGGGGGGGGGGTCTGCAGTCCTGCAGTCCAATAGTATGGTCCGCCCCTGATAAAAAGTGTACACACCCCTGTTAAAAATGCCACGTTTTTGTGATATGAAAAAATGAGACCATAATAAATAATTTCAAAACTTTTCCCACTTTTAATGAGACCTATAACCTGTACAATTCAATTGAAAAACAAATATGTTAGAGGAAAAATATAAAAAATAAAAATGCACAATAAGCTGGTTGCATAAGTATGCACACCCTTAAACTAATACTTTGTTGAAGCACCTTTTGATTAAATTACAGCATTCAGTCTTCTTGGGTAGGAGTCTATCAGCATGGCACTTCGACTTGGCAATATTTGCTCACTCTTCCTTGCAAGAGCACTCCAAATCTGTCAGATTGCAAGGGCACCTCTTGTGCACAGCCCTCTTCTTCAGGTCACCCCACAGATGTTCTATTGGATTTAGGTCTCCTCTTCATCTTCAGCTTTCTAGCAGACACCTGAAGGATTTGGGCCAAAAGTGACTGCTATTTGGAACTGTTCATAATTCCCTCCACCTTGACTAAAGCTCCACTGCCAGCTGAAGAAAAGCAACCCCAAAGTATAATACTGCCACCGCCATGCTTCACCATGGGGATGTTGTTCTTTTGGTTATGCAAAGTATTGCTTTTGAGCCAAATGTACCTTTTGGAATTGTGGGCAAAATGTTCAACCTTGGTCTCATCAGACCATAACACATTTTCCCACTTGCTTTTAGGAGACTTG
>NC_056725.1:1647624507-1647742007 GCF_019279795.1 Protopterus annectens
TTAAAAGCAGAACGCAAGTAAAACACAAGGCAAAGAAAACAAATCACAGCACTCAAAATATAAAAAGGCACTACACCAATACAAAATATAACATAAAAAGCAAACCAACCTTTCCATCACAGCAAAGTGTAGCAGAGTCTGGGTGAGCCTTTCCAATAAAGCTCTGAAATGTTTTATTTTACCCCTTAAATAGAAGGTTTAGTTCCTAGCTCCATCCCCCCAGTTCACAAATGATTAACCTTAAGTGACCTCTTCTATCGTATGTATGAGTCCTTAATTGATCAGTTCTAATTTCTGCCTGACTCACAAGAAACAGAGCTGTGGTGTCTTTTGAAGTTTTAATATGCAGTTAAAAGCAGAATGCAAGCAAAACACAAGGTAAAGAAAACAAATCACAGCACTCAAAATATAAAAAGGCAATAAACCAATACAAAATGCAACAAATAAAAAGTAAACCAATCTTTCCCTCACAGCAAAGTGTAGCAGAGTCTGGGTGAGCCTTTCCAATAATGCTACTCGGTTTCCCATGTTGGTAATGACCAGGTCTAGGATATTGGAGCCTCTGGTGGGACTATGGATTAGTTGATCCAGGGCATTGGTATTTATGAATTTCAAGAAGCGTTGAGGAAAGGTGCTGGTACATGAGCAGTTTTCCCACTTAATGGCAGGGTAGTTGAAATTACCCAGTATTAGGGTGTTTGGTTGTATCTTAATATTTTCCAGTATGTTTAGAAAGGTGTAGTGAGAATCTTGGGGCATGGTGGGGGATCTGTAGCAAGCTACAATTTGGATTGCAGTCTTACCTAGTGTTAGTTGCACCAGGAGAATTTCAGACACATTGTATTGAGCAACTAGCCTGGTGGTGTGAATATCCTTGGTGAATTTTGGCACTCCTCCACCTTTAGTGTTTCAGTCCTGGTTTGGTGGCTGAAAAGTGTGGTAAGAGTTGTAGCCTTGAACCATGTCTCAGTTACTGCACAGATATCGATGTTCTCCATTTTTAGGAGTGCCTCGAGAGAGTGCATTTTGAGGTTTAGACTTCCAGCATTGAGTAGCATTACCTTCAGAATTTGCATGCTTGTACCTGTTACAGTGGTGGTTTTGTCCTTTGAACTTGCCAAAAAAAGGCACTACAGGGGTGGCAACAGCCTTAGCCAGTAACCTGAAACCTAGGAGCAACAGCTGCAGACCATCTCTGGTAAAGCATCCTGGTCTGTTGATCATGTCTTCCCAGGCAGACAGATACTGGATCCCCTTTGAATGACACCGGAAGCTTAGACAATTGTTGAAGTCAATAATTTTGGCCTTATATTGTGGTATCATTCTGGGTGAAGGCAGTATGCTACTCAGGGCTAGGGTCATACCTGCCTGGGCCACATGATCTGAGAGCTCGTCCATGTCTCTTTTCATGTAGTCCAGGGAGGTACATCTTAAGTCATTCACTCCAACATGGACAATGACAGAGTCATATCTGTGCTTGTTGTGGAGTGACTTGAGTTACAGTTACTAACAAACAATGACTTCATCATTTCTGATTTCCTAGACCTTATACATTTTTTTATACAACCTATAGTTCTATAACTATCATTAACCAATTGGTTGATATGACTAGAAAAACTCATAGCTGAATCTACCCATACACTGAGGTCCTTAAATGAGTCTACAGTTTCAATTTCTGTGTGCTGTATTAAATATTCACCTTTCAATTTATGCCTGCTAAATCTCATATGCTTTGTTTTTGATGTATTTATCAGCATATTATTCTCCTGTGCCCAAATGATCAATTTAGTCAACTTATTTTGCAGACATGCCTTATCTGTAACAAATGTAATCAGTTTACCCAGTTTCAAGTCATCTGAATATAGACTGCAGAATACCTCAGATGAAAAATTAGGTCTGAAAAATGCAATCTAAACAAGTAAGGGCCTAAGACATGGCATATGGAACTAAAATGAACAAAATTGTTTTATGGATAAGTGATGAAGGACATTAAAAATGGCCCAAATGGGCAAGAAAAAGTTTAGTTTTGATAGCAATGCTTGAAACTGAGGTTCAGTTCTAGGCTGAGGTGCTTTCTATGTTTTTATTTATCCACAACATAAATGTGTGTTTAGTAAAAGTTCCACAGCCATGTTGTGGGCCAACAAATTTATGCAAAGTTTATACCAGTTTTGTTAACTAAACTATAGTTAAGGCTGATACATATATCAAGCAAAGAAAATTGTAATGTGTATTTTTTACAGTGTAGCAAAGATTATTTTTTTTTTCTGGTACAATTATGTAGGTATATATTTATTAGCATCATAAAGGTTCTGACTGGATTGGTTGTACTTGGTAAAAAGGTAAACTTACACATTTGTTCCCTCTCCCAAGGGCACAAATTTGCTTATATCTCAGTTTTGAGTGCTATGATTATATGTCGTCTGTATGATTTTTAATTGCTCACTGTTATGGTTTAAAAAGCTGTGAGGTTGAGAGGTATGCCAATATGAGATACTGCTTGTACTGACCTGAGAATTACTCAGTGTCATCAAGAGACTAAATATTTTGCTCCATATAGAGTGTTTTCTCAAAGACTGCTTGAATCCATTTGATCTTGAATGTTACATATATAACTACATGATCTGGCTGCAGTACCATCCACATGGTTTGAGATGATATTGTATTCTTCTCAGATGATAAAAATCTGAAAGGGAAAGGAAAAAGACTAACCAAAATAGGAATATAATATATGGATTTATGTCTAAGACTGCCTTTAGAAACCACGAGTTATTTTTCTCTGATGAATTTCATTGTAAAAAAGCATATTAAATTTCATTAATTTGAAAATCAGTCACATGGGAGGCTATAAGTATCACCTCAATAAACCTTCTGATAGATTTGTCAGGATTCATTACTGCTAGTATGATATCACCTGCATAATGTTTTCATCTGAAATGAAGCACCCTTATCATGACCCTGATGTAATGTCAGGAACTCAAATTTCAGAGACAATTTAAAGGCTGTAAACTGATAATGAGTAAGGTGGATGTCATCAAATGGCTCTTTTGTCCTACTCTGACAAATAATTATGCTAAATTATTTTGTAATGGGCATGTTCATTTTTAGGCAAAAAAATTGTTGAAGCATGCAGGCTCTTTATGATGGTAAATTATCATTTAAGCTTTTAAAATGTGAGGGTCGGGAGGGTTATTTTAAAACTTTTTTCCATTTTGGAATGTATTATACACATGATATTAAACTTCCTCTAATGAAACTTGACAAATCTGTCTGAAGGTTTATTGAGGCATGACATATACCTTCCTATGTGGCTCTTTTATCAAGTATATCAGGTACATATAATTAAGACACACACAACTGGTGGGAGAGTAAGGAACATATAATTTACACATGCTAGGTAGGTAAGTAGCTGGGATGTATATCTGCTCTCACAAAAAAAGATCTGATCATCTGTACTTTGGCGATCCACTCTTAAATACTCTATTTATTTATGTATTATTTATTTATTGATATTTGTTTACTATGCAAGTCCCACTTATGTTTTCAATCACTGTTAACACAAAGACACAGCAAATCACATCTGCATCCTCACAACTTGAATTTCTTGTAAGGAGATGGGAACAGGTTACTCTCTGCAAGCATGTCATGGGAATGCAAGAGCTATGCAGGTGCTGTGACAAGACAGCTCATACCTAATTATTAATTTCAGGTGGGCTGTGGCGTTACAAGATGGATCAAATAATGCAAGTTGGTCTACAATGTAAATTGCATGGAATAATGATGTTTCCCATTTTTCCTGAATTTCTAAAAGCAGCATCAGCAGTTTTATAATGTATCACTTCGGGGTGGTGGCCAGACAATTTGTTGATAAGAGGCCACCTCTTGCTCTCAAAGAGGCATTGATGTTTTTTTTGTGCGATCAATAGGGAAAGAAAGAAAAGCAGATAGTGGGATGAGTTTTAAAGGAAGAAAATAGTGAAACAAAAACTATGCTAGTATTAAGCTGCAAAGAGAAACAGCAAAATGATAGCACCGCTAGATTACTTATATTGTGCATGCACAAAATATTGCTGCTATTTGGATTATGTATAACTGCTGCTGCTACAAATTTTATACAGACATATAGCACTATCGCACAGTACACAGATGTTACACAGACATATGGCACTGTCACACAGTGCACGTTATACAGATATATGGCACTGTCACACGGTATACAGATGTTATATAGACATATGGCACTGTCACATGGTACACAGATGTTATACTTACATATGGCACTGCCACACAGTACACAGATGTTACACAGACACATGGCACTGTCACACAGTACACAGATGTTATACAGATATATGGCACTGTCACACAGTACTGGATGTGGCGTTTCCTTCTGTAGCCTCTCACATTCTGATTTAAAGAGATATGTGTATTTACAATGATCAGTAACATCGATTAATGCTTGCTTGATTCCATCAGCAGGACCATTTGTGGATATTGGACTTTATTATATTTATTTTTATAGGTTACAGGGTAAAATGTTACAGTCTTATGGCTTTATGGAGAATAATTGAGCAGACAGCAAGATTTCTAGTATTTAGTAATAAAAACGGTTGGGGAGGTTCAACAGCCCAGTGTGCAGTATAAAAGGCTGGTGCATAGTTATAACACTATTATCAGTTATAACAAACTTATGTGCTGTGCATTACACCCAAGGCTAATAAACAGCTACAATAACAGCATCAGCATAAATCATATACAAACACAAATGATGTATGAGAACCTGGTATGTAACTTTGCAACCAGAAACACAGTGAATGTGAAAACCAACAATTAATAGCTGCTACAATGCATAAAATCAGGAACACAGTTTGAAAAATATTTTATGCATAAAAAGCTTCACTGAGGGCTATTAAAATAACTGCACTGCAATGTAATTTAGAAAGCTTGCTGATTAGCAGAAATGGATGCAAGTTATTTATATGGCTATCGCCAAGACATCTGTTGTGACAGCAATGCACTTCTGCAAGCAGAGCAGATTAAGGGCAACAACTGCACCATTACCAGTGCTGGATTCTATATATGGGGCAAACAGTCTGTAGCAAAATTGGTTATTACCACACCAGTGCCATAATTATGCTGATTTTGCAGGATGTGAGAGTGCATGGTGTCTTTGGCCAGCTTGTTTCACTGCATTTCATAGGGATCACAGCAATGGGTATCCTGAACAGAGGGAGATTGTAACTGTTGCCAGGTGCTACCACAGAAACCTTATTAGCTTTATCAAGTGGTACACAGCAGCAGTTCCTAGTTCCTTGATTACATGGCAGATCAGCCATTACACCTCTTTAAAATACAGATACTTGGGGAGAACATAAATAACAAAGATCTATATCACTGGAGGAATAGACTGCTTCCTTGTAGTTACTGTCTTTGCTCACTTTCCCATCTAGAAAGCCTGATGACATTTATGCATAAGCAAACTGCCTGGGACATACTTCCTCATTATTCATATGATGAGAGCAAAATTTGTCATGCATACAAAATGCATGCATCAAACTTTCTGACAACACCCACATTTCTAGCAGGTTGTTATGTCCTGAGCAATCACTGAATCCCCAAATGATGCTGACTTCTACAAACAGGCCTAAAATTTACAAATGACTGGCACCAAAACCATGGTCTGAGACTAGATGCTACAAAAATGTATAATCATACCCTTCAGTAACTCTGAGATCCCTGCAAATTATAATATTGATAACACATCCCTAAAAGTAGACCCAGTGGTGAAGGACCTAGGAACACAGATGGATAGTAATCTAAACTTTGACCACCAGGTAGCTATAGTACTCAGGAAATCTTCTGTGTGCCTTAACTTATTAAGTAAAGGCATGGTGTCAAGATCAAAGGAAGTCATAGTGTCACTGTGCATAGACCTCATCAGGCCAATAATTGGGTACAATGCTCCTTTTTGCATGTACCTAACCAGGCACTTACACCAAATGGAGTGGCCCCAAAGGTTTCTCATAAAAAAAAAAAAAAAAAAAAACATACGAAATATAAGACACATTATCTTAGGCAGACTGACTAAAGGCACCAGCCCTTTACTCCATCTTATATCGTCTATTAAGATGTAACTTATGCCTGACCTACAAGGCATCCTCTAATCCAGCCCTAATGAAAATGTTACATATTCACAAGAAAAATTGCACAAGGGTTATGTGTTTCATGGATCTGAACCTTATTTGTGACTCTAACAGACTTTTTTGGAGACACAGATTTATATCCCAAAGGTTACCTTGTCTATAAATAAACTTCTCATCTTCGTAAAGTCATACTCAAGGTAAACTTTATTGTCATTTAGAACTACACATGTGTAGCCTAAACAAAGTGTTGTGCATCAGCTCAATTCTTGAGATTACAAAGGAAAGTGAAACAATACATACAAGTTGAGGAATAAACATAACTAACAAATACAATACTACTCTCAATACATGCAAGAAAGAGAAGAGACATTTACCAACACTCACATATGAAAAGAATACCCTCCCCTGAGTTAAACTAACTACCTTATTTAAAGTAATACAAAACACACTACAGACTGAGCGATGTCTAAGTTATTTGTCTAATATTGCACTTGAGTGGGTTAAATAATACTGATTATGGATATAATAAATACATATTGCACTTACTTAGAAGTACTTACTTCTGTAAGTATATATTGCACACATAAATAAAAATTGACTTATTATGTGTCCAGACCCCTGGGACTAGGGCCCAAGCTCAGAAGTCTAATCACTGTAGGGTAGAAACTGTTACTGAATCTTGTAGTCCTGCAGTGTATGCTGCAATATCTCTTGCCCGATGCAAGATGCTTAAATAGTCTATACCCAGGATGCATGGTGTCTTGTATTATTTTGGTGGCCTTTTGGACATTTCTTGCAGAATAAAGTTGCTGTCTCGATGGAAGACTGAAACCTGTTACCTTCTCTGAAATCCTCACCACTCTTTGTAGTGCCTTCCTTTTTGTAATTGCGCAGCTTCCAAACCAAACTATGAAGTGGCAGGTGAGGATGCTCTTTATTGCACCTCTATAGAAGGTGGCGAGAATATGAGAAGGAAGCTTAGCTTTTTCCAGCCTTCTTAAAAAGTGGAAGCATTGGTCCACTTTCTTGAAAAGCTGGCTGGTATTTTCTGACCATGAGAGATCCTCTGATATGTGTACACCCTTTTGTGCTCTTAACCATCTCCACACTCTCACCATTGATCTTGTGCACTGGGTGGTTTGTTCTCCCTTTCCTGAAGTTGATGATAATCTCTTTGGTCTTGCTTACATTCAGGTTAAGGTTGTTCCCCTCGAACCAACTGATCAGAGATGGCACCTCCTCTTTGTACACTCTTTCATCCTCCTTTGTGATGAGCCCCATGACTGTGGTGTCATCAACAAACTTGTTGATATGGTTGGACTTGTATTTAGCATAGCAGTCATGGGTCAGGATGGTAAATAACAGTGGGCTGAGAATACATCCCTGTGGAATCTCAGTGTTATTTGTGATGCATTTTAATATGTTCTTACCTGAACACACCCTCTGTGGTGTCAACCTGTCCTTCACTCTCTTCAAAAAGAATTTGGATGAATGGATGGAAAACCATAAATTCACTCCTGGGGTACTACCCATAACCCTTATGGATACAGGCAGTCTGGAAAATGACTCAAGGCTCCAAAACCCAAAGACTCACTACCGTGATACTACCCCATCCCATAGCTGAGGAATTAAGAGATAACATTGTCATATCCTGGGTATTATTGGCTATTCTTGTAAAGGCTCTTGTGCCTTTAGCCTAGTAATTGGGTCTATATTAGTTTGCTGAAATGTAATTCTGGCGAGCACCTATTCATTGACCCCCTAATCAGCAAAAATCACATCAGAGATTTGCTGAATTTACTAAAGGCAAGGAGTCAAATGAAATAAAAGTAATAAACTTTTTATTCATACAGAAAATAATAAAAATCAAATGCTTTCATCTCTGACTATTCAGAGACTTTTTCAAGATGAAAAAAAGTTAATAAACCTTCATTTAAATAGCACACCCCAAACCAATCAGCCAATGAAGAAACAGAAATAGTTAAGAACATTAAAGCACATCAATCAATAAAAAAAAAAAAAAAAACAATTTTTAAACTATATCCCTTCCCCCTTCATTTTAGACTCAACCATATTCACATATAATATGATAAAAAAATGATTAAAAAAATTCCCATATTGCATTAACTTCCCTTGTTGATACAAATAAATAAATCTATAAAATTTAAAATTTAAAAAACAGGGCATAATAAATACAATATTACCAATCCAGAATTCAGTATATATGTTGTGTCTTTCGGCTTTTCCCAGTTAGGGGTCGCCACAGTGGAACTCCGGTCCGCTAATGATTGGCAGTTGATTTTTATGTGCTGAGTTGCCAGCCCTAACGCACAACCTTCAATGAAAGTACACCCATTCACGCATGTCTCCACGCAGAAGATGCTCTAGCTGAGAGTCGAACCGGACAGCGTCTTACTGTGAGGCGATAGCGCTACCGCTGCACTACCACCGCGATGAGAGAATTCAGTATATATATATATATATATATATATATATATATATATATATATATAAATATATATATATATATATATATATATACATATATATGTGTGTGTGTGTATATATATATATATATATATATATATATATATATATATATATATATATATATATATATATGTATGTATACATACACTATATATATATATATATATATATATATATATATATATATATATGCACATAGTTGCCCAAAGCACAATGGACCAACAAGTGGGAGGGTTTTGCCATCCACACCCCCCAAGAATATATATATATATATATATATATATATATATATATATATATATATATATATATATGTATACTCTGCTTCTAGACACCTATTTGGGTATCTTTACTGTTTTCAATTAATGACCACTAAAATCAAACAATGGGCAGAATTCACGAAGCCTCCATGTAAGAGTTACAAGGCTTACACGGAGGCTGCAGTTAAACGGTGTGATGTCAGCATGTCATGCATATGCATGAGGGCATGCTGAATCACATCTAAGGCTAACACAGTCCATGTAAGACAGTAGGGGGCGTGTCCATAGGGTGAGCCCTGCAAATGGACACGCCCCAGAAAAGTAAAAGTCCCGCAAGTAAACGCCCACGACAGAGTCCGTGTAAATGTGAATAAACACAACACAACACATGCCCCCACAGACTGTGAACATAAAATGTATAAATGAACATCTTATATATTTTTTTATAAGTTGTAAAGATGTTTGCCCGTGAGTGCGCTCGTTTGCGCGGGCATGCCCGGCGCTTAGCCACAGTTAGCAGTCAGTGGAAAAGCATATAAGAACTAAATATGCAAAGTAAGCCAAGAAGCAATAGCATAGCGGTAGAGACATTGGCTGAAGAGGAGGCAGTCATGGTTAGAGCCCACACAACATCAATTTTTATTTTTAGTGAAATAAGCACGAAACAATTCCCTGACATATATGTACATATATAAAATTATATTTCATGTAAAATGTAATGAAATGGGCCATGTATTTTGAAGAAATGTGAGATAATAAAAAAAAAAAAATGTCAGATGTGCCTATAGTTGAGCTACAGTCTAACAAGTTGAGTATATCTGCCTGTAGGTGAGCAGTGTTTTCACAGGTTTAAAATGAGTGCCTGTAGGTGAGCAGTGTTACAACAGGTGTACAATGAGTGCCTGTAGGTGAGCAGTGGTTTAATAGGTGTAAAATGAGTGCCCGGGGTTGAGCAGCATTTCAACACGCTGAAACTGTGTGTCCGTAGCTGAGTTGAGCATAATATGCGTGCTGACAGCCAAACCACGCGTAAACCAGCGTGATCCATTTGCGCGGAGCCGCGCACCGCGCCAACAAGCTAACCGACGGGCAACGTTGAGCAAGCTGCATCAAAACTGCCTTTACACAGACACACCTCCTAGCCTGTGTAGACAGTCATAAAATATAAAAAGCAATGGTCAGGCTCGAACTCAGGATACCATGCACCATAGTTAAAGTACTGAACCACTAAGCCATGACAGTTGCACTGAGAAATGCAGTAATAGCATATATATAGGAATGAATAGAAAGAAGAGCATGACAAAGCAGGTTTTGCAAAGCTGATACAATTCCAAAATGGCCAATCACAGATAAGTGTGGGAAAAACGGCATATATAAGCCCCATAGGTGGGAATACACAGCATAACCAATTGTAGAACCGACTGGCAGCCAGGATGTCAGGTGTAGGAGGGGGTAGTTGCTTCTGAGCACAGAGGTGGGGCATTGAGGAGTCCAAATATATGGTTTGGCTCCTCGTCCATAATCATGAAGCCCAACTCATGCAGGGCCAGGTCCTGTGGGGAGCATATAGGGCTGAGGCGTGGGACCGGTTGGCACATGATCTCACCAGTGCCACAGGAATACCAAAGACTGGTGAGCAGGTACGTCACTACCATGCGGACCTGAAGAGACGGAAGCAGGACCAACTGAACCGTTGGATCCAGGAGGCCCGGCAAATGCCCAACGCCCTACTACTGAGTAAGTTACATGTAATTATTTATGTAAGAAATTAACCTAGCTGATATTATGGAGATGTGTATTCCAATATTACTTCATTTATATTACAACTGCAGGTGTCAGTTCTGCGAACCGTCGAGCCTATGGCGATAGGCTGGTGCGGTTGCGCCACCAGGCAGGTCAGTAATTCTCTCCCTGTAACTGTAAATAAATATATAAGTATGACAGTTAGCAAAAGAGTGCAGTGTAGTCACTAAGTAATAAAATGTGCAAGTAACAGTGTAAGAGAGTTTGCAAGTATTGCTTGATTACAAAAGTGTGATATGCAGCCTGTAATCCAAACATAAAAATGAAGCAAGTCTGAAATAAAGATGTACCACCTGTAATATAATAGTACATAACCTGCAGCAGGCTGAAAAGTACAGCTGCAGAAGCTGAGTAAAACACATGTGTGAAATATATCCCTGTTGAAATTCAGAAACATGACATAAGTGAGACTGTTGTAAAGGATTGTTATAACTAAAGGTAAAACATGTCAATAAAGCCTAGAATTAAGTACCATCCTGAATTGTAAAAATAAAACAAGTGAGAGAGTATGAGAAAGAGGTATGAATCCACCAATAAAGTAGTAATAACTCCTGAATAAAGTATACTGCAATCAGTACAGAATGAAATGAATGTGACAGGCAGAACCAAACAGCAACATGTGTTGAAAACAGTACTGCAGCTGGAATGTGTGTCCCAAAATCTGGATATGTTGCTCTCAGTCTGCAATATGCAGATAGTATGGTTGTCTGAAATACCAAACATTCACAGTTGTCTATAGCTATATAAAGCAAATGTAGCAGGATGATGTAGCTGAACAGAGCCAGATATGAATGTGTATGAATAAATATGAAATGTATATTGATGTAGCAGTAACATTCCTATCACCAACCTGAAGTAGTTATCACATGGGAAACTGTAGGCAGAACTGTAGTGTGTATATATCTGCAGCTAGTAGAAATGTACAGCATATGTATTGGTAGTTGAAGTTGTTAATTAATATTTCTTCACCCTACCCTATAACCACAAATAATCAATTCCACGTGAAATTGGTATGTGCAATCACAATTAACACCCCTGGACATTTGTCCTGTTGGTTCATACATATTTGCATGTACGTTGATGCATCTGCCCTGTTCATACATCCAAACCTGATGGCCTGTTGCCATCAGTCAACCCTGCATGTTGTTGGATTGTGTATTGCTGTTCAAATTATGCATGTGTTATGCTTGCTGTTCAATGGCTTGAATTTATGGGTGTTTGGTTAATGGGAATACTAATGCATGCTGTTACAACTAATTGTGAATGGTATTGTACGTTACTAACCCAAACTGTCATAACATAATGCAAAACATAGGATGACAGGGAAGGCGGGTTCCAGCGGACCCACCTCTCTCACCTCAGCTGGCGAGTGCACCTGGCAGTAGTGCCCAGGCCGGACCCTCCTCTGGTGGCCCTGTGCCACCTGCGGGTGGAAGCGCTGCAGGGGATGGGGCTCGTCCCCCCTCGGCACGCTGTGCTTGGGCCCCTACGCCAGCTTGAGGCATGGGTGGCACAACTCACGGGCGTGCCTGCTGACTGGCCTACACAGCCCCCAGCACAGCCCTGTCCTGGGCAGTGAAGGCACAGTGGCAACTGCCCATGGGTGGGGATCTCAGTTCCACTGTTGCCATCTGTGGGCTCATGGGCTCGAGATATCCAAACATCCATCCCCGTCAATTGTGTAACCCCCTCACATGTGTCATACACCTCCCCTGTATGTGTCTTGTTTGTCTTGTCTGTTAACCTACCCAACCTACCTCCCCAGCTATACTGACTTCCTGTACCTGACATACCACTCTCACCTGAAAAAAAAAAAAAAAAGAAAAGGGCACTCTGTACCCACAAAAAAATTACGCCCCATACATAGCTGCCCATTTTGCACACATGTTTGCTGGACATGTAAACTGGCAATTACAATTGGCTGTACAACAAGTATTATTGTTGTCCTTACACCTCTCTCAGGGGTGGAAGGTTTCAAATGTCACACCAAATTACAAACATATGCACAGCTGTTGCTGATGAAGAAATGGGCAGCTATGGGCCTTACCTACATCCCTCCTGCAAAACCCGAGCTAGTTTCCCTACTGTCCTACCCTCTTTGTGACCCCTTTTTCACCACTTTCCTATCTCCCCATTTTCTTTTCTTTCAAAGAAAATAGCGCGGCTGTGCGCGAGAGTAAGCACTTTTAAGTAGTAGTAAGCGGGTGTGCGCGAAGCTAAGCGGCAGTGCGCATGCGTGACCTCCGTGCAAACCAGCACTAACCCGTTTACAACTGCTTAAAAGTGCCTTATTCACTCTGAATGACAAGGCCTATAGTTATCTCAGCAGCAAAATAAAATCCCTCCCTCAGTCTCGAACCCAGGATCTTGGAAACACTAGTCTGCATGACTTACCACTAAGCCATGAGTGCTATACAAGAACATTGTGCTGAAAGAAATATATCATAAAATAGTAGGAATTAATTTAAAGGGAATATACAAGTCTAGTAAACAAAGCATGTCATGTATATTTACTGTCAAATCTAGTGGATTTGTAAAATAGTACTGTGTGCTGAGAAACAGTCATGCTAGTTGGTAGCTACTAGGTAATAATGTCACAGTAGCATCTGGCAAGCCACACACATACGCAGAGCAGGATAAACACAACCATAGTTGAATAGTTAAGAGTTTACAAGCTGTTGCTGATGAAGTGATGAATGCTATGGGGGCTTACCTACATCCCTCTCCCTGCTCCTGCAAAGCTCTAGTCTACTACTGTCCTACCCTCTTTGTGACCCCTTTTTCACCACTTTCCTATCTCCCCACAGACATAGCAACTGTGACTGAGTTACAGGGATGTCCCTGATGTGAAAACAAATGTCAACTGTGCCCCACTGACACCCTGCCAAATGTACTAACAGTAGCTTACAGAACAAGATGCATTGCAGTGTCTACAACACAGCCTGAAATATGAGAGACATACCAACCCTTACACTCACAGAACAGGGTCCACAGCAAACCAGCATGGTCCCCACCCTCATAATCTGAAAGGGCTACGCCTACCTAAGAGACCTTTTTATAGCACAGGCCTGTAATCACAGTGAGAACTGCAATCACTACACAACAGGCTGCATGCAATTAGTAAATGCTAGGTAACAATTGGTGCAGAGGCCATCACATGGACATGTGCAGATACCTACAAAAGCATCCTGTACTCCCAGTCCACACATGCAATACTGTCATTGCACCCGCTGGAGGTAGAGAGGGAGAGAGAGAGAGAGAAAACAAAAAAAAAAAAAAGAAAGAAAGAAAGAAAGAAAGAAAGAAAGAAAGAAAGAAAGAAAGAGAAAGAAATAACAAACCTGAAACATCAAGGCAAAGAGGCAGACAGCAGGCCAAGCAACTGCAAGCCTACACAATCAGCTGCAACAAACACAGCTAATGTAAAGTACTACTATAATACTCTACATACTGTGAACCCTCCAGATGTGTTATTGGTCTGTATCTATGTATATGAGGATGTGCATAGGGACGGGTACATACTGAAACTGTCACTGAAGGCTCCACATACATATGTATGTGATGGTAGCTATGTGCACATAGCAATGTAGGTTGTAGTGCAATGTACAAGTAGGTGGTACAGTAATGGGTGTTCAGCAGTACGTTACTGTGTGTATACATATGTGGACCTAAAAAGGAGTATATATATATATATATATATATATATATATATATATATATATATATATATATGTCTATAACGTGTATACGTATGTATATCGAGATATGTATGTATATATATATATATATATATATATATATATATATATATATATATATATATATGCATATGTGTATACATAGATAGAGAGGGATGTAGAAATACATAGACAGATATAGTTTCACAGTGGCATAGTTTAGTACTAGGCTATCTGCAGACAGTGTATAGAATAGATTTAGAAATCTGCACGTCTGTATAGTAGTGACACAGTGAAGACCCCCGTACATAATAGCATTAGTGTACTGTGCCTCTGTCTAGTAGTGACACAGAGAAGACCCCTGCTGTAAACCTATGATCTCCCATCCACTTGTCAAGAATGCACGTGAAGAGTTTCAGTGAGGGTCTCTGCCTAACATGAACTGGGATCCTGTTCCACAGTATGGGAAGCCTCTTAGTGATGGATCTGTCCCTACAGTATGTCCTATTCATATGTGTGCTGATGTTTAAATCCGTAGCTGTCATGCTTCTGATGAATTTGGATTGTATGAGGTGGAACATGTCCATCACTACCAGATTGGACATGGCCTACTACATCAGGCACAGATCACCCCTATGTAGGCAGTATGCTATGGAATAGAGCATGAGTTACGTTAGTCTGGCAGCATATGACAGTTGTTGCAGAACCTTGATCCACCTGGTGATGTACTCATGGGGTCGTCCTAGCTGTTGCAAGTGCCAGGTGAGGTACATACCAAATGGGGCATAGTACACAATCATGGGCCTGATAAGGGAGGAGTATGAGGGTACAATGACCCCTTTTGATGTGGATGTGAATCCCTTCATGATAAGGTCGGCAAGGTAGGAAGTCCATCCAACCACTTCAGCAACGTGGGTGTCAAATGAGAGGTCAGCATTGCACAGTGTCACCAGGTCTCCGATTACTTTGTCTGTACTCAATGGGTTATTGTCTATGTGATAATATGTAGGTACCTTGTCCGTCCAAAAGGGTATGAGTATACATTACGTGGCATGCAGTGTCAGGCCATGACTCTGCCACCAGTTGGTGGTGTCCGTGAGGCCTGTCAGTAGGATGTATGTGTCAGCAGGTGTATTGCCTATGGTGCCTAGTATGCAGTCATCTTTGAACATTGTCAGCAACTACCCTCCCATGTCTGCTTCCACATCTGAGAATGATATGCCGAACATGAGCAGTCCCAGGACAGAGCCCTGTGGGACACCACATGTGACTGGCTCTGAGTCTGACATGGCACCAGTGAGGTTGACTATAGGGTTTCTATCCGTTAGCTGGTTTGCAACCCATCATGTGACATATGAATTTACATGTTAGCTGTTGATCATGTCTATGATGGCAGAGTGCGGTATTGTGTTGAATGCTGTAGGCAAGTCCAGGTAGGCTGTATGGACCGCTATGCCCTCAGCAATGGCTATAGTGACTGATTTGAAAAGGTCAACCAGGTTCATAAGGCAGGATCTGCCCTCTACAAAGCCAGACCGGGTGGGATCAAGTGTCTAAGTCCCCAATGTCTCTGTGTATGGGTACCATAATGATCCTTTCCATAGTGTTGCAGACCAGGCTGGTTAAGCTTATGGGGCGGTAGTTATCAGGGTCTGTAGAGGTGCCTCCTGTGTGGAGTGGGACTACTGTTGCTGTATGCCAGTGTCCAGGTACATATGCTGTAGTAAGGCTACGGCTGAATAGCATGTAATGTGCATGTGTAGCTCCTCTTGCAGTTCACGTAGCATGCAACCTGCAATACCGTTGGGTCCCATTGCTGCTGTGTTTACAGCTCCACTGAGGGTGGTTCCCAGCTGGACATCTGAGATGACAGGGAGGTGACAGTCAGCTGGGATAAGTAATTCCACATGTGTGGGTGAGGGAGTGTAGAAACCGGCACTGAACCTGTCTGCTAGACTGTTGGCATTATCTGTGTGTTCAGTGAAGTGTATGTCACTGTGAACTAACTGTGAACACAACTGAGGGTTCCCACCCAGGTGTGTAACATAACAGAGAAAGGCCTTGCGGTTATCTGTAGTGACCATAGCGATGTCCCTCTCATTGTTGGCCTTGCATGTTTGTACGACAAAACCTATCTTTCTACTACTGCTGATGAGAGATGCCATAGCTCTATGGAAGTATGCTCTGCCATGCAGTAGCTACCATCTGTTGTTATACAAGTTGTTCAATGCTGGGGTCCACCAGACAGGATGCCTGCCCTTGGTGGAGAGGGTCATGGTTTCATTTGTGATTGCATGATCCATGCATTCTTGGAGATGTCTGTAGAAGCATATGTGAGGGTGTCTGCATTGTGGGAGTGGATTACACTGGCCCAGTGGGCATTAAGGATACCAACTCAGTTATAAGACGTGTAAAGTCAGCATGTGAGAGGTTTCCCACTGTAGTCTGTTGTGTTGTGGGGGAGGTGGGATATGTATATCCAGGGTGATTAGTCTGTGGTCAGATGTGACTAGTGAGGGGTATACTTCCAGTGTGTAGCACATTGTCCCCATGTTTGTGATGATCAGGTCTAGTATATTATCTCCTGTTGTGGGAGAGGTGACTAGCTGTTCCATTGCGTTTGACATAGTGAATTCCGGGAACCTTTGGGCTAGGGTGTTTGGGGTAGAATAATGCACCCAGTGTATGTTAGGGTAGTCGCACTATCCCAATATGATGGTGTGTGGTGGGACATTCATATCTTCCAATGTCTACAGGAAGGCCAACTGTGGTCCCTGAGATCGGGAGAGTGGTCTGTAACATGCTACCAGTTGTATAGCAGGTTTGCCTACGGTTATCTGCACCTGGATGGTCTGTGATGCTTCATGTGTTGCCACTAACCTGGAGGTGTGTGTGTCCTCCATGAATATGGACACACCCCCCTCCCTTTTTGTTTTGTCCCAAGTCCTGGGGCCAAAATGCATGATACGGGGTATAGCCTGGTACCGCTGGTGTGCTCTCAGGAGCCTTGAACCAGGTTCTCACTTACTGCACAGACATCGAGATTGGTAGAATATGTACGTACAGATATATGTAATACACACATACATATATAGATATCTGTAGAGACTTACACATATACAGATAAATCTGACTGACAACAGATCTGTCTGTATATGACTATCTCTCACTCTCTGTCCCACCCCCTCACACTCACATTCACCCTGTGTCTCTCTCTCACTCTCTCCACCTCTCTCCCCACATATATATGTATATATCTACATCTATATATACATATGATATATACATATATACAAACAGATATATATCCATATACAGATATAAATATATCAATACATATATATACATATATATATATATATATATATACATATATAGACTGTGTGAGGCACATGTGTGCAGATGTCTTGCTACAGGTGCCTGGTGTCACAGGCATGGAGTGAACACCAGTGTGGATTCTGGATCACCATACCCCATTCAAAAACAATGACACCAGTAACCACCACATATGTACATGCCTGCACACCACTGCATGTGTCAGGAGGGAACAGGGTCAACAAGTGTACAATAGGCTCCACATCGATACACACACAGTGGCACACTAGTCCTGTAATACCTGTACATGGAATGTGTCAGCGGACATGGTGTGTCAGCTATGGACATGTAGGTCACTGTACCCCTCCACACCCCACAATGTCCTACATGGTATGTACCTCCCATGACAGCTACAGATATGGTGAAGGACACAGACATATGCAAGTAACTGTGTCAATGAACTCAAACACCACAGAGCGCACACAGACTACCTACATAGCGGATACCACTGCTGGATATACATAGTTCGGTCACACCCATGACAGTTGTCTCCCAACCATGGTAACACCACCAACATCCACAACACAAATTACCTACGTCTGTCGTCCTTGTCACTGCAGTATAGAGCACATGGTGGAGGTACGGGACCCTACCCACATATATGACATACCCTGTAGTAGACCACACAGAATTAAGAAGCAAGCCTCCCCATGAGTAGATGTCAGACATACCCCTGCTGAATGTTATGCTGATAGGTAATATGCCATATGAGTCACTCTGTGTAACTGTTTGTAAGGAGCAGGTACGATCATAACACATGTGTCACAAGGGGCAGGGTAGCATAACAGTATGCTGCTTTAGGCCCAGGGCCAAAAGCACACTACCTACCTAGGACGCAATGCACACCCATTAACACATTGCAAACGGAATATGTGAGGTGGAATGAGTGTGCTAGTGACTGGGTGCATGTTGTGTACTGGTGTGATTGCTCACCATGACTGTCTGTCTGTCATGGTAGTGTGTGTCCTTGGTGTGAGGCCAGAGACAGGTGTGTGGGGTATTGCGATCAACACATACTACACTGCCATATGTTGTGCTGTGTTACTCTGTATGTCACTGTGGTGTAGGCAGGGTTATGGCAAGTAAGAATAGTGTGCAGTACCAGTGAAATATGTAACGTGCATTGTGTGCAGTGCATGGGCTGATAATGTTCCCCATACAGTACCTTGATTCAAACCCCCAGTGTGAGGTTGTGTATTGTACCTGAAACAGTGCGTTGACTGCTGCAGTATACTAGTCTATTGTATGGAGTGTGCCAGGTACTGTTGCACACTTGTCGGATGAGCACTGATATCTGGTCATGTACATGTGTATACCCCAATAGACAGACAGATGCTATATATGGTGCCCAAGTTATATCACTGCAGTCAAGTATAATGTGTATTATGTGTGCTATAGTCTGCTGACAGATATTGCTGACATATTTCCTTTCTCCTTTTCAGGGACATGGTTCACCAGCGGAACCCAGTCTACTCCACTGCAGAGGAGGAGGAGATACACCAGAGCCTGGTGCGGGATTTCGCTGTACTCTTTTCCCGCACCAGCCAGAACCAGCAGGAGAGGGCTGCACTGTGGCAAGACCTGATCTGTCGGGTAAATGACATAGGCACACATAACCGGACATATGGGCAGGTACGCCATCACTGCAGTGATTTAATTAGAAATGTCCATCAGCGTGCGTCGGATATCCACAGGCAGCAGCTTGCCACAGGTGGTGGGGTGGCTAGACATCCCCCCCTCACCAGACTGGAGGGACTACTCCTGAGTGTTGTGGCTCCAGCACAGCAGCAACAACAACAGCATACATGTGTAATGATGGAGGCTGGAGCCACACAGCAGCAGGACACAGAGCGTGCAGGTAACACGCCATGTGTATAGTGACCATTCTGTACACTGTTAGGTTATGCATGTGTGGGGTGTGTCCTCAATTTGTAGCTGTTATCTTGATAATTATTGTGCATTACTGATAACCTCATTATCTGCAGTACACCTGTGGAAGCTAACTGTTGCACTACTGAACTGTAACATGCCCACAGTATCAATGGCACAGTTGTGCCCACTGACGATAAATGTCTCTTTTCCGCAGGTCCCTCTGGTGTAACAGCAAGGCAGCATATCCATGCTGGTGAGTGTGTAATACCATTACCTTCACTACTCTGTATACTAATAGTAATAATAGGCTGAAGCAGTACTGCTATTTGTTTGATTGCAGGTGTGTTTGTGTCTGTGGGTTGATATCTCATATACTGAGGTGTGTGCATGTGTGCATGTGCCCATGTGTGCATGTGTGCATGTGTGCATGTGCCCATGTGTGCATCAGTGGTGGCATTGTGTACACATTGTAAACTGTGTTTCCTGTCTTACTCCCACAGGTTCTGGTGCTGCTCTGGTGTCATGCAGCAGGGAACCTGAATCAGCTGCTGTGGATAGTGATGATGATACCTGTGTAATGGCACAGGTAGGTGTGCCAGGGTCCGTCATTGGTCAGCCAATTGACACTACACAGCTGTCGACCCCATCAATGCACACAGTCATCCTGCCAATACATCCTTTGTCACCAATGTCCCTAGGTGATGGACAGGATACAGTGGGCATTGACCAGGGTAATGTGTTACCGGTGGCACATGCATCCCCACACTGCAGCCATGGCCAGGGCCCTGACACGGTACCGCACAGGCAGACGTCCATGGGTTCTCGTGGGAGCATCCATGGGCATACCGCCCCTGTCAGACGTGCCCACAGAGGTCTTTCAACCCCAGGTATGTTTCGGGCTGTAATGCAGGCACAGTCACGTATGGAACGGTACACCAGACAGGGTCTGAAGGATCTGAGAGCATGTCGCACAGCCATGAGTGACAGTATGCGTGATGTTGTGGCTGCCATCCGCAACTTCACCGAGGTCATTGACAGACATTGGGGGGACACATTAGATCTGTTCCACAACTATATGCCCATGAGCCAGGGCAATGGTGGACGGTTGAGGCATCGACATGGCCATATGCCAGCAACAGCAGCAGCTGGCAGCCATCGCGGATGACAACAGTGCCAGCAGCAGCCCCAGCAATGCTGGGTCTGTGCTCTCATTGGACCGCCCCAGGAGACCACGTGCACGTGATGCTGGACAGTCCCAACAGGGACCTGTCTCCAGTCAATGAACACCTGCTTCTGATGATAGTACCCAGTCTGGATTGGTACCTGATATGGTCCGTAGCACCCCTGCCAGGCACAGGTACCGTGTCCGTGGCCACAGACAGTGATCTGTATGTCCTGGCAGGTACAGTCTGCGGCTGTCCACAAACACCTGTATATGGCAGCCATGAGGTGGGACTGTGTGCATTCATACACACTTGCAAAGTAATAACACCTAGGGCTACCGCATACACACACACACTGCATCAACATTGCCCCATCTTGTACTGCTGTCCCTCACCAACACACACACACACACACACACACACACACACACACACACACACACACACACACACACACACACACACATGTCAATTGGTTGTATCAGCGGCAGACTCAGGCATACCAGGTACACACCCTGTGCATATGATGAAACTGTGCCACCTCCTGCAATCTGTAAGATCGGTTCAGGAACAGGTTAACATGGTGCTGATGCACAGGGTGACTACATAGACGTATTGTAATAGTATGATGTTGAAAACAGTACAGTGTAATTATAGCATTGTGGGTATATACCAGAATGCCTGATGCAGTTACAGTATGAATGTCATTGTATTGTTTTGTACACCCATACTAATTACCACAGTGTTCTGTCTGCACATCTTTGCATACTGGTGGTGAGGCTGTGAAGGGATGGCTACCTACATAGGTAGCACAGGGGATACAACAATGTACATATTGATACTCAATGATGGCTATGTCAACTGAGAGTTGCATGCTATCCACACACGACTCTGCAATGCAGATGTGTCAGTATGTTGATATCTGTGCAGTACTACACAGCAGGTTCAGGGCTCACAAGAGCACACTAGCACTACAAGGTCACACCTCATACACAGAACTAACTATGACAGGAGGGAGAGTGTCCATAGATGTCAAGGATACTGTGGTGCCAGGACAGGTAGCATACATCATACTACGTCTGGAACTGCTGAGTGAGGGCTCAGTGTCTGTTATTTGACATGTGTATTATTACAGGTATGAGCACTTGGGTATCAGGCCAGTTATTCAACATTACAAAGGTACATGGTCTATACACATGTGGGGGTTGCGGCTGGACCCAGGCCGTCTGACCTGGGAATGTCTGGGTACTGGCTTAGAGTGCCTGCATATATGCACTGTTACATACTGGAAGTCGTACACCTTGTTTGTTGTAGCATAGTCTACATACAGGCCTGCTGACTGTAGCTTTGTTTGTATGCATGTTTGCCTGTTTTGTTCCTGAAACACTGATTCCACCTGCGGTGCAGATATACAGTGCCTCTGTGGATCCCTAGTGACATCTGTGCTGCTTACTGTACTGATGTCCATGTGTCACTTGACAGAACATCACTGTTTGTCCTGCTTGCATGTAGCTTGCCTGTATCACATTGCATATGATGTACCTCACATTTGCTCAAGACAGCATTCATATATGCCAGCACTAACAATTCAGGAGCACTACACCCTCACATAGTCACCTTGAGTATCTTGTTCCCCATTGGCCTTATGTGTCGTTACTTAGTATGGGAGTCACAGTGCTATGGTAGCATGTGCAAAGGTCACCTGTCGATCTACTCTCAGGTCCAATTGGTGAATCTGTGAGTCATGTGGCAATGTTACAGCTGCCTCATGTACACAGACAACCCTCTCCCCTTCCCATACATGTACAACACATGTGAGAGATGCAACCATATAGCCAAACTGGGGGCTAAGCTCTGTTTACACAGCACTGGCATTCCCTGTCAGGTGGAGTGGGATACTACAGTGAATACAGTACCAGTCTCCCATAGACCTGCCACGATAAAAATCCAAAGACAGACACACACAGGTACATTATTGGGCTCTCAGAATAGCATCCTGCCTGAGCAGCTGACACCTGCAAAGCAGACACACAAGCAAACATTATGCCAGAGCAGAGCACATGCGACACATAGCTCACAAAGCCTGTGTGCCAAACAGTGTCAGGCCATACGGCTAGACAACACACCTGCTACGGTTGTATGAGGTACCTCTTTTGACATGTACATGGCGGTCCTGCTCCCAGGCTGAACAAGGTGACGGTCACGCTGAGCTGCCCATCGGGCACTATGATCCACCACATAACACAAGTAAAGCAGTCACTCCAAGGCATGTAGCAGTATGACTCAGTCATTGTCTGTGCCAGTGTGTATGACCTCTGACGCACCTCCCTGGACTACATGTTAGGGGACATGGAGGGGCGCTCTGAGATTGTGGCACAGGCTGGTATGACCCTGGCTTTGGGTAGCATCTCACCCTCACCATGAATGCTGCCACAATATGTAGACAGGATCATCAGTTTCTGCACTTAACGTATCTTTCAGTGACATCCAAAGGGGATTCAATGCCTGTCAGTGTGAGATTACATGCTGGACATGCCACATTGCTTTGCTTGGGACAGCTTGCACCTGTCACCCATGGGCCGTTGTATATTGGCAGAGGCTGTTGCTACACACATACTGCCTTTGTATGCAAGGCTGACATTACATAGCCACCTACACAGGTATCACACGGGATGGGACACTAATAGCAATGCTACTCAACAGCAGCAGTGTAAACCTCAAGATGCATGCAGTGGAAACTGTCCTTAGCATGGGGTACAGCAATATCCGTGCAGTAACAGACTCCTGGTACAAGGCTCCCAGGTGCACACCATCAGTGCCAGGTCATTCCTGATACTATGCTTGTCATCCCCTACACATGCACCAAAACAGAACAGGGGGGATGTATCCAAAGGCACCTCAGATACACACACCCCCAGGCTGGTGGCACTGCACAAAGCATCAGAGCCTCTCCATGTGCAACACACAGTGGGTTAGACTGCCTTCAGGTTCATAGCCTGGCACACACCACACTCCCATACCCAGGAAACCCACTTGGCCTTCCTGACAACACTGGGAATATGACGGTCTCTACACACACCATTATATGATTGTACTGCAACTACCCAAACATACAGTGTGAGCATTATTCTAGCTGCAAGACCCTATCTGAAGGTGCCTTATCATTCATTCCCTGCATTGCTATGGAACAACTTGTTACCACTCCCACAAGTGGTGACAACATGCTGCACCTGTTCATCACTAACATGTGGACTATATGCTCCAGACCAATCATGTATCCCTCGCTGGTGGGATGACACCGTCTACAACCCACACTGTATAGTCACATACCACATGCAGCCCCTGCACAGAACACCCCAGTCATACAGTTGTCTGATGCATATTCCATGTATTCACATGAGGCAGGCTTTGGACATGGGAACTCTTGCAGTTCACAGGTACATATGTGTAGGTGGCACACACATACATCATGTGTGCATTGACATTACTGATATAATGTATGTTGTGCAATATTGGGAACAACACCCCACACACATGGACAAACTGTGTGACAAAATTACACATGGCATTTGTAGGATACAAACCCCTACCTAACTATGTTAGACCACTTGTGAGAGTCGCATTAGCAGAGCACGCTATTTGCAGTACTGGGGGGATTGTTTTCTCCTGCTGTACTTATAGGGTGCTGACATCATCAGTGTTTAGACAGTGGAATGTGCAGCATGTTTTGTGTAGTACTAGTTGCCAAAAGGGACATTTTTCATACACATGAAATTGCAGACACTACTCCCCCATAAACAGTCATACCCACACTGGGCACTTGCAGGATTCCGACCCTTACCTAACTATGTTATGACACTAGTGAGAGAGAGATGCATTAGCAGAGCGCGCTATTTGCATTACAGGGGGGATTGCTTTCTCCTGCTGTTCTTACAGGGTGCTGACATAATCAGTGTTTAGACAGTGGAATATGCAGCATGTTTTGTGTAGTACTAGTTGCCAAAAGGGGCATTTCTCATACACATGGAATTGCACACACTACTCCCCCATACACTGGGCACTTGCAGGATTCAAACCCCTACCTAACTAACTTATGACACTAGTGAGAGATGCATTAATAGAGCGCGCTATTCACATTACTGGGTATAATTTCTGCTCCTGACATATGTATAGTGTGCTGACATCATTATGGATGAAGAGGTATGTACATCTGTTACTATCCATCAGTAAGGGGGAGAGCATATCTATGCATTAACTTTGCACAGGCACAGTGGCCTACTGTACTGTGGAGGCAGACACCAAATACACTGTGGATAGCCTTCTGTATTCCCTAGGGACAACGGTCAGGTATTGCACTCTACGGCTATATGTTTACCTGTCATATGCATGTATCTGTTGCTCATATACTGTTTGTGGGTCTTTATTGCCATAGCCTTCCCTATCTCTATAAACAACGTGTGTACTGTGGGAGATGTTTGCATATGAGTGGGATCCAGTACTTTACTTATGTCTCTGTTGTAACTTCACTGTGTGCACTGGGCAGATGTCTGTATTGTGGGAGGTTCCTGTGTTAACACATAGAAATGCCAGATATGTGTGTGCAACTGCTGAACTGTGACATGGCCTAAGTGTGTGAGCATGCCCAGTTCACAGTTTGTATGGCTTCTTGACTGCCACATCTCATTTATCTAAGTGTGCGAGCATGCCCAGTGTGACCTTTCTTTATGTTTGGATCTGTGGACCACCACATTTCTGTCTGTGTGTGGACGCCATCTATATATCACATGTACAGTTGAGTGTTGGACATCAGGTTGTGTTCTTACTGCCCAACTGCTGTGTGTCTGAACCTAACAGGCATTATGCTGTGCCTGCAGGGTCGCCATGGGATAGTTTGCATACAGTTGTCATCATCCTTTCCTGCTGACCAAACAGTTGTATTGTTGTATAGTGTACTGGTGCAAAACTTTCACTGTGGTGGACAGTATAATCGGTTTCAGTCCTATCACTGCTTGTAATGTTTATAGTGAGCACACCAGACTGGTTGAGGGGCAGTTGTGCAGATATGACCATGTTGCATTTTGTTCAGATATGGACAGCTTAGTACATGATTGTCCGACATTGTTAATGTATTCCACAACTTGTGTGGACAGTGACAAACAATGGCCATGTGCCCTAGTCCATTTGTAATGCTAGTCAGAGAGTGTTTGTCCTTCAACACACATTTACTGGTGTTTGCCATGACATATGTCACGGTTAGTGTGCTGTGCCTCTGTCTACCCGTGACATACAGGTGTTATCCAGGGTACACCTACCATCTCCCATCCAGTCATCATGATTCATCTGGATGACAGTCACTGAGGGACTCCCTGGATATCCTGTAGTGGGAGTTGAGTCGTGAGTGGTGTGAGCTTCTGGGTTGTGGACCAATCAGTACAGCATGTCCTGTTTATGTCTGGGCTGGGGTTCAGGCCTGTCAGCTGCATAGGTCACCAGCATTCAGTGTTTACATGGTGCCAAATGTCCATTGATACCAGGTTGGTCATGGCTCTATACATCAGGCACAGTTCACTTCCAGCCAGGCAGTATGGCACTGTGTGGAGCTGCAGTTACTTTACTCAGGTGACACATGGCATCTGTTACAGCTCTGCAATCCTCCTGGTGGGGTATTTGTGTGGTCATTCCAGTTGCTGCAGGTGTCTGCTATGGTACATCCCTGAAGGGTCATTGTACACAATTGTGAGGCTGCTGATGGATGACTGGAGAGGCACATTGACCTACCCTAACCATGCTGTGCTTACCTTCATGATTAGGTGGGTATATGGTATGTTTCTGTAACCACTACAGACACATGGTTGTCACATGCAGGATATGTATCACCTTGTGTCCCCAGCTTTCTTATTGCTCCTGATGTACTTACTGGGTTAACACCTATGTGGTAATTTCTGGCCATGTGCTGTGTTTCCACAGGGATTGACTATACCCTATTCTGCATTTAGCTTGTTGACATGGCTGTGGCACCACTTGTGTGTTTCTATGTGTGCCTTTTGTAGGTAGCTTGTGTCAGCTGGAGGGTCCGATATGGTGGCCAGTTTGTCGGCCTCTGCAAACCTGTTCAGACAGAGTCCTTCCATGTTGGCCTGTACCTATGTGACATATATAGCATACAAGAGGGTTCCCAGGACCATGCCTTGTGGGATGCCAGTTGTACCTGGTTTGCAGTCTGCCATGGCTACAGCATGTCTGCCAGGTCAGTTCTGTCCTTGAGCTGGTTTGCAACCCATCTACTTGCATAGGGGTTTATAGTTAGGCTGGTGAGCTTATCTGTACCGCCAACTAGGGTATTGTATGGAAGGGTTTAGCAAGGTCCAGATAGGTTGTGTGATTGACATTCCCCACATCACTGGGCTTGGTGCATGTTTCACATAAGTCAGACATGTGTACAGGTCAGGATCTGCCCTATGACAGCCACACTGGGTAGGGTCCAATGTCTGTAGGTACCCAATCTCGTTATTCATGGGATCCATGATCATCCTCTACATTACTTTGCCAACCTAGATATTCGGGGTTGAGGGGTGATAGTTTCCAGTATCCATTCAGGCACCCCCTTTGTGGTGTGGGACCACTGTTGCTGTACAACGCTCTTTGGGTACATATCCTGTGGTAGGACTGATAGTGCACAGTAATGCTATTTGCTGTTCCATTCTTCTTACAGTACTTGTTGGACACAACCCAGGACACCATATGGTACCATTGATGCTGTGTGCTGTGCTTTGTGGATGCTGGCTGTTACCTCAGCATCTGCAATGTCGGGGGGCCAGCACTCTCCTGGGATAGATATTTGGCAGTTAGGTGCTGGTGGGGAGTTTGCAAAGAATCTGTTAGGTAGGATGTTGGCAATGTGTGTGGGTTTGGTGTATTATTTGTGATATTAGAGTGCTGCAGAGCATATCTGTGGATTACCACCATGATTCCTATCATCAGGTAGGACAGCTGTGTAATAATCCTTTGTGTCCTGCACAATTTGTATCATCATAGGTTCATAGGTTCATACTAGGCTATCTGCCCTGTGCTTGTTTGAGCACAGACAGACTGTGTGTGGGTCTCAACACCCCTTGCAATGTGCACATCATGCCCACGTAGGGTTTACTTTCCTAGATGTGACACAGGGATGGCCCCCAGTATACACCTGCTATCTCCTATGCACTTCAACGGATTTCTCTTGTTGAGTTTGTGTGTGGAGCTCAGCCTATCATGGACTGGGATTCATTCCAGAGTGTTCTGAGCCTCTGGGTTATGGATCTGTCCCTCCAGCACATCCTATTTATCTACGTGTAGAGGTTCAGATATCTCACTGTGGTGTGTCTGCTGGATTTGGGGTTTCTGCAGTGGAGCATGTCCATTCATTCTGGATTGGGCATGGCCTTGTACATCAGGCATACATCACCTCTGACTGTGCAGTATGCTTCTGAATTCGGCTGTGGTTTCTTCAGCCAGGCTGCAGATGTCCAATGTTTGGACCCTTTATCCTGTTGGTGGGGTACATTTGGGGTCTTTCTGACTGCTGCATGTGTAAGGTAAGATACATGCGGACTGGGGCATAGTTGTCACGTATGGGCCTGATATGGGAAGGGTATGGAGGCACAGTGACCTCTGTAGCTCTACATGTGCATCATTTCATATTAAGGTTGGCAATATAGCAGGTCTTCCTGGCCACCTTGGCAATGTGTGTGTCACATGACAGGTTACCATCCACTTGTGTCCCTAGGTCCATGACTACGTCTTCCATACATAATGGATTGCCACCTATGTCATACTTTGTGTGTGCCTTGTTTGGTATTTGTTGGGGCAGTCATACTCTGACGTGTCTTCAGGAAGGCTGGCTGGGGTACCTGGGTTTGTGTGTGGGGTCTGTAGCAGGCTTCAAACAGGTACACAGTTTGAGACAGTGTTACTCGCCCGTGGCTAGTCCATGCTGCTTCTTGCTGTAGTACCAACCTGGGGGTGTGGTTATTCTTGATAATTACTGGTAGCCACACTCCTATTGTTGTGTGTTCCATGTTTTGGAGCTGTAGAGCATGGTATGAGGCATAACCTGGTAGTATTAGGGTGCTCTTCTCGGCCTTGCCCAGGTTTCTGTTACAGAACACATATTACCATTCTCCATGCTGTGGTGGGTTTGGTCTGCATGCACCTTGCAGGTTAGACTTCTGGCATTGGGTAGCATTACGTCCAGGTTATTATCCCTTGTGCTACCTATGTTGGTGGGTTTGTGTTTTCAGACTTACCTATTCCAGGGACAGTGGGGGTGACAGCAGCCTTTGCCAGTATCTACACAGCCAGGTGTGCTGGGTGCGTGCCATCCCTAGCAGGTGGGGCATCATGTCTTGCACGGCATGTCAGCCCAAACTGTCAGCCATGTGTTCCCCCTTGCTAACAGCAATACCTCAGCCAATTATTGTACTTGATCTTGTTGTCTTCATAGTGTGGCATCATGCTTGGTGAGGGTGAGATGTTAGGTTGGGTCTTCATGTTTGCATATACTAGATGGTGTTACATTGCTTAACACATGGCAGTCATGCCTCAGGTGGTGCTGCAGGGCTGCCTCTGTTGGATGCACATACTACACTCCCTGTACATGTTTGAGAGCAGGTTATGTCATTTTAGGCATCCCTGTTACTATATGAGTGAGTCAGAGAGGGGTATCATTCCCAGGGTTCCTACTGAGCCAGTGTATATGCTATGCGTTGCCTCTTTGCCAAGGCCAGGGCATACTGGGCATGCCTCCTTCTGCCTACTGGGGCAGGCTCAGGTTGTTCCTCCTCCGAGTCACGCTCTGCCTGTGATGGCCTTGGCAATGGTGGGGGGCTGTTTGGCCCGGCCGTATGCTGGTCCTGCTGCAGCTGTTTTCGCAGGATCATATTATGTAGCATAGCACATACCATGACAATTTGCGTACATGTAGTTGGTGAGTACTGCAAGGCTCCACCAGATGTGTCCAGACACCGGAACCGTGACTTGAGCAGCCCAAACACACACTCTATTACATTACGTGTTTGTGCGTGTGCCTCATTATGGCATTCCTGTTCAGGTGTGTGTGCGTTTCTGATGGGTGTCATCAGCCACGGCTCCAGTGCATAACCTACATCCCCCACTAGGTGTCCATGTGGGATGTCCCCATTGGCAAATGTCTGGTACAGTTGAGTCAAATGCCAGATATGGGTATCATGGTAGCTCCCAGGGCAGCCAGCACACACATTCATTATTATGCCCTGGGCATCACACACGACCTGGCAGTTGATGGAGGGGAAGCCCTTGCGGTTAATGTAGGCCCTACTCCCTCACCGGCTAGTGCTTTGATGCATATGTGCGTGCAGTCTATTGCACCCACTACCTCAGGGTATTCCGCTATTTGCTGGAAGAGACGCATATTGCTGGTCAATACCTCATGGGCATTGGGGAAATATACATGATCACTCACATGTGCTGATATGGCATCCAGGAACTGGTGCAGTACCCTGGAGGCTGATGCCTGTGATATCCCCATCATATCACCAGTTGGACTCTGGAAGGTACCTGTTGCTAGTATTCTTAGGCCAACACATACCTTGGTTTCCACTGGGATGGGTTCCCCTCTGTTGGTTCTGTGTGTGAGGCGTAGCCTGCACAGCTCGACAATTTGCTGCAGGAGGTCTCTGTCCACTCTATAGTGCTCCACTATCTCCAGCTCATGTAACCCCTGGTAGGTGACCCTGGGCGTGTACACTCTTCTCCGTCTCCTCACTGTGGGTTGTCTGGCAGCATTTCCATTGTCACCACCCTCAGCAAGTCTCCTATGTCTCCTTATGACAGCTATGGCAGCCCCTAGCATGTTTGGTCTGAGTGCAGCTTTTTCAGTTTTCACTTCTACTAGCTTACTCCTGTCTTGCAGGATCTCTTGAGAGAAACATACTGCAATGCTGTTTGCAG
The DNA here is from genome assembly GCF_019279795.1 of Protopterus annectens. NCBI lineage: Eukaryota > Metazoa > Chordata > Ceratodontiformes > Protopteridae > Protopterus > Protopterus annectens. The sequence continues at coordinate 1,647,655,257 of NC_056725.1, forward strand.
TGCTTTAAGTGCTGGGCTGGGCTTGTATTCTGCCTGTGTAATTGCCTGCTTCTAATTGTTTTCACCTACTACCTCTACAGGTATTCCCTGCTAGTTTCCTACTATTTCTTCTGCTTCCTTTTCCTCTCTGTTTCCTCAGGGGGAGCAGCGTGCATACCAGCGAAAACACACTCACAGTGGCTACCACGTGCGCACACATGCTTACACTGACTGGAATCTGCTTATTCGGGTTAAAAGGTGCGCACACCAGCGCAAACAGGTTTACAGATCTTTAAACAGGCTCCTACATGCTTACTCTGCCTTACACGTGCGCACTCTGTATTACTGCGCCTCCCAGCGCGCACACGCGTGCATGCACGTACAGCAAGAAACTTTGGTGTTGGCCACAGTGTACACCTTCCATTTCTTGACTTTCCCATGCTTATCCGTTGACACTCCTCTTTTTCTGCTGTGTGATTGATATGTTTCACATACCACTTTGCTCCAATGAGCTTGCTTTCTTCCTGACGTTCCCCCCTGTGATGTCACCTATCTCCTACTCTGTTACTCCCCCTTATCTAACTCTTACACTACACGGACTGTGCTCATTTGCTATGTGACAGTGTGATTCACTATCCTACCATTCATTTACATAGGATTGCCTACTAATGCTTAGTTACATGTCTTACACTCAGCTTCCCCCCTTAGCAACCACTAGACGGTGGCTATGTTGTTTTTGGTCTGCTAGTCCCTGCATTGCAAATCCATGCATTACATAAAACCCACATTTGTGGGTTTCTAACCTTCATTTTTCAGTTTTATATAGCGCAGCCCGTTTGCGCAGGGCTGCGCTGCATTTAAACATCGCCGATCTCCGAAAAATATAAATTATTTTTTTTCATGTTTGCATCGGTTTACCATGCCAATGGCCACATATTTGACCATTGGCATGCTGTCTGTAAGATTTGCACACTTTATTTGGAGCTGTCATGGCTCCGTTGTGTTATTTGCAGTAACGTACTCAGTTGTCAACTGAGTACATTTCTGCAACTAACACGACTCTTACAGAGGCTGGTTTCAGCTTTGTGGATCACTAATCTACCTCATTTGCATGCCTTTCGGCTGCAAGTGGGGTGATTAGCATATCCACGCCCTGCCCATGTAAGAGTCATTTTAGCTTTCTCTTACACGGGATTTCGGGCTGTTCCTGGATCGCGATGGCTGCATGGATACTTACACAGCTCTTAGACTCCGTGCAAGCCATCGTGAATCCTGCCCAATGTCTTGTTAACTTCTCCAGGAGTGCATATTTCTGAAAAAAAGATCATTAAAATGACTTCTCTTCTAATCTGATAGGCTGTAGAATGTTAATTAAATCTTTTCTATTTATTTTTTTTTCAAGTGTAGTCATAGACAATGGAAAAATCTGGAACTATTCCTCTTGAGTATTTGTGGCAATCTTCTAGAATAGACTTGGCCTCTGTATCTCATAATTTAGTCTGAAATGGATAACTAACAATCATTAGTGACATGGCATATTATTAAATAAACGTGTATTAACTCTTTGTTCTGAACCTACACATGAATGTACAAGTCCAGTAAAATAAATCCCATAAAGTTATGCTGTAGCAAGAATTCCCATGTAATTTTGGGGAACATCCTTTTCACATGATTAAGAAAACTAACTCAAATGTTATTAATCTAAGATTTTTCTGGATCAATCATCATGGTTTGAAGAAAGAATGTAGAAGATACTGCATTTTAAATATACCAATTCTTCACAGAAAAGGGAATGTTTTTTTTTTCCTGTAAGTTTAATAGCATTTATGATTTTCTTTTTAGTTAAGTCACAATTTTCTTTACTCATTCTTTTTACTTATCTAGGAATTTTAAGAATTTAGAGTTTAGAATAACTAGGTCATCTGCATGTATAATGCTTATCAAGTTTTACATCACTGTTTTTATATACCATTAATATTTTATTTTCTTGGCATTACCCCAATAATTTTCTCAAAAGCTACAGTGAATGACAATGGGCAGGATTCACGAAGCCTCCGTGTAAGAGATACAAGGCTTACACGGAGGCTGCAGTTAAACGGTGTGACGTCAGCATGTCATGCATATGCATGAGGGCATGCTGAATCACACCTAAGGCTAACACGGTCCGTGGAAGACAGTAGGGGGCGTGTCCATAGGCCGAGCCCTGCAAGCGGACACGCCCCCAGAAGAGTAAAAGTGCCCAAAGTAAACACCCACGACAGAGTACATGGAAATGTGAATAAACACAACACATGCCCCCACAGACTATGAACATAAAATTATATAAATGAACATGTTATATATTTTTTTAACTGTAAAGATGTTTGCCTGTGAGTGCGCTCGTTTGCGCGGGCTTGCCCGAAGCTCAGCCACAGTTAGCAGTAAGTGGAAAAGCATATAAGAACTAACTATGCAAAGTAAGCCAAAAAGCAATAGCGTAGCAGTAGAGATGTCGGCTGAAAAGCAGGCAGTCATGGTTCGAGCCCCCACAACATCAATTTTTTTTATTTTTAGTGAAATAAGCACGAAACAAGTCCCTGACATATATGTACACATATAAAATTATATTTTATGTAAAATGTAATGAAATAGGCCATTTATTTTGAAGAAATGTGAGATAACAAAATAATAAAAAATGCCAGATGTGCCTATAGCTGAGCTACAGTTTAACAAGGTGAGTGCATTTGCCCATAGGTGAGCAGTGGTTTATCAGATGTAAAATGAGTGCCCGAAGGTGAGCAGTGGTTTAACACGCTGAAACTGTGTGACCCTAGCTGAGCGTAATATGCGTGCTGACAGCCAAATGAAGCATAAACCAGCGTAACCCGTTTGTGCGGGGCTGCGCACCGCGCCAACAAGCTAACTGACGGGCAACGTTGAGCAAACTGTAACAAAACTGCCTTTACATAGACACACCCCCTAGCCTGTCTAGAAAGTCATAAAATATAAAAAGCAGTGGCCAGGTTCGAACCCAGGATACCATGCACCATCGTCAAGGTACTGAACCACTAAGCCATGACTGCTGTACTTAGAAATGCAGTAATAGCAAATATATAGGAATGAATAGAAAGTGGAGCATGACAAAGCAGGTTTTGTGAAGCTGATACAATTCCAAAATGGACAATCACAGATAAGTGCGGGAAAAACGGCATATATAAGCCCCATAGGCGGGAATACACAGCATAAACGATTGTAGAACTAACTTGCAGCCAGAATGTCAGGAGTAGGTGAGGGTAGTTGCTTTCGAGCACAGAGTTGGGGCATTGAGGAGTCCAGATATATGGTTTGGCTCCTAGTCCACAATCATGAGGCCCAACTCATGCAGGGCCAGGTCCTGTGGGGAGCATATAGGGCTGAGGCATGGGACTGGTTGGCTCATGATCTCACCAGTGCCACAGGGATTCCAAGGACTGGTGAGCAGGTCCGTCACCACCATGCGGACCTGAAGAGACATAAGCAGGACCAATTGAACCTTTGGATCCAGGAGGCCCGGCAAATGCCCAACGCCCCACTACTGAGTAAGTTACATTTAATTATGTATGTAAGAAATTAAACTAGCTGATATTATGGAGATGTGTATTCCAATATTACTTCATTTATATTACAGCTGCAGGTGTCTGTTCTGCGAACCGCAGAGCCTATGGCGATAGGCTGGTGCAGTTGCGCCAACAGGCAGGTCAATAATCCTCTCCCAGTAACTGTAAAGAAATATAAAAGTATGACAGTTAGCAAAAGAGTGCAGTGTAGTCACTAAGTAATAAAATGTGCAAGTAACAGTGTAAGAGTGTTTGCAAGTATTGCTTGATTACAAAAGTGTGTTGCAGTCTGTAATCCAAACAGAAAAATGAAAATGTCTGAAATAAAGTCTGAAATAAAGATGCCCCACCTGTAATATAATAGTACACAACCTGCAGCAGGCTGAAAAGTACAGCTGCAGAAGATGAGCAAATCACATGTGTGAAATATATCCCTGTTGAAATACTGAAATATGACAGATGTGAGACTGCTGGAAAGGATTGTAATAACTACAGGTAAAACATGTCAATAAAGCCTAGAAGTACCATCCTGAATAGTAAAATTAAAACAAGTGAGAGAGTGTGAGAAAGAGTTATGAATCCACCAATAAAGTAGTAATAACCCCTGAATAAAGTATACTGCAGTCAGTACAGAATAAAATGAATGTGACAAGCAGAACCAAACTGCAAAATTTGTTCAAAATGTTGCTGCAGCTGGAATGTGTATCCCAAAATCTGGATATGTTGCTCTCAGTCTGCAATATGTAGATAGTATGATTGTCTGAAATACCAAACATCCACAGTTGTCTATAGCTATATAAAGCAAATGTAGCAGGATGATGTAGCTGAACAAAGCCAGATATGAACGTGTATGAATAACAATAAAATGTATATTGATGTAGCAGTAACAGTCCTATCACCAACCTGAGGTAGTTATCACATAGGAAACTGTAGGTAGAACAGTAGTGTGTATATATCTGCAGCTATTAGAAATGTACAGCATATGTATTGGTATTTGAAGGTGTTAATTATATTTTCTTCACCCTACCCTATAACCACATATAATCCATTCAACGTGAAATTGGTATGTGCAATCACAATTAACACCCCTGGTCATTTGTCTTGTTGGGTCATACATATTTGCATGTATGTTGATGCATCTGCCCTGTTCATACATCCAAACCTGATGGCCTGTTGCCATCAATCAACCCTGCATGTTGTTGGACTGTGTATTGCTGTTCAAATTATGCATGTGTTATGCTCGCTGTTCAATGGTGTGAATATCTGGGTGTTTGGTTAATGGGAATACTAATGCATGCTGTTACAACTAATTGCGAATGGTATTGTATGTTACTAACCCAAACTGTTATGACATAATGCAAAACACAGGACATCAGGGAAGGCGGGTTCCAGCGGACCCATCTCTCCCACCTCAGCTGGCGAGTGAACCTGGCACTAGTGCCCAGTCTGGACCCTCCTCCAGTGGCCCTGTGCCACCTGCAGGTGGAAGCGCTGCAGGGGATGGGGCCCAACCCCCTCTGCAAGTGTGGCCGGTGGAGAACCACCACTCACCCTCCATAGCATCCGGACTGTGGTGCGTAGGGAGATCCGGGACTCTGTTCTTGGGCCCCTACACCAGCTTGAGGCATAGGTGGCACAACTTATGGGCATGCCTGTTTCCAGGCCTACACAGCCCCCAGCACAGCCCCGTCCTGGGCAGTGAAGGAACAGTGGCAACTGCCCATGGGTGGGGATATCAGTTCCACTGTTGCCATCTGTGGGCTCATGGGCTCTGGATATCCAAACATCCATCCCCGTCAATTGTGTAACCCCCCCACACGTGTCATACACCGCCCCTGTATGCGTCTTGTTTGTCTTGTCTGTTGACCTACCCAACCTACCTCCCCAGCTATATTACCTGACATACCACTCTCACCTGAAAAAAAAAAAAAAAAGGGCACTCTGTACCCACAAAAAAATTACGCCCCATACATAGCTGCCCATTCCACACACATGTCTGCTGGACATGGAAACTATCAATTACAATTGGCTGTACAACAAGTATTATTGTCCTGCCACCTCTCTCAGGTGTGGAAGGTTTCAAATATCACACCAAATTACAAACATATGCACAGCTGTTGCTGATGAAGAAATGGGCAGCTATGGGCCTTACTTACATCCCTCCTGCAAAACCCAAGCTTGTTTCCCTACTGTCTTACCCTCTTTGTGACCCCTTTTTCACCACTTTCCTGTCTCCCCATTTTCATTTCTTTCAAAGAAAATAGCACGGGTGTGTGCCAGAGTAAGCACTGTTAAGCGGTTGTAAGCGGGTGTGCACGGAGCTGAACACCAGTGCACATGCGGGAGCTCCGCGCAAACCAGCGCTAACCTGGTTACAACTGCTTAAAAGTGCCTTAGTCACTCTGATTGACAGGTCCTGTAGTCAGTTCAAAAGCAAAATAAAATCCCACTGTCAGTCCCGAACTGCATGACTTACCACTAAGCCATGACTGTTATACAAGAACATTGTGCTACAATAAATATATCATGTAATAGTAAGAATGAATGTAAAGGGAATATAGGATGTGTAGTACACAAAGCATGTCATGTATATTTACTGTCAAATCTAGTGGATTTCTATAATAGTAGTGTGTGAATAGAAACAGCCATGCTAGTTGGTAGCTAGTAGGTAATAATGTCAGTTATTATACATATATAAATGTATGTATATTTATATATATATATATATATATATATATATATATATATATATATATATATATATAGTTGTAGGTGTCAGTGTACATACACACTTAGTGCAGGAAACAGGAGAGATGAATGGAGAAATGTGAATCTACAACACAGCCTGAATCATGAGAGAGATACTAACTTTTACACTCACAGAACAGTGTCCACAGCATACCAGCATGGTCCCCGCCCTTACAATCTGAAAGGGCAACGCCTATTTCACATACCCTTTTATAGCACTGTCCTGAAATCACAGTGAGAACTGTAATCAGTACACAACTGGCTGCATGCAATTAGCAAATGCTGGCTTACAATTAGTGCAGAGGCCATCACATGGAAGTATGCAGATACCTACAAAAGCATCCTGTACTGCCACTCCACACATGCAATACTTTCATTGCACCATCTGGAGGCAGAGAGAGAGAGAGAAAAAAAAAAGAAAAAAAGAAAATAAGAACAAAAACAAAAACACACGTAAGACAAACTAAGTTGAAGCTGTCATCAGTGTCAGTATCAAGCTGGGCTAGCAGCAGCAGGAAGCTATAGTAACGGTAACGCAACCAGCTGCGACAAACACAGGTAATGTAAAGTAACAAGTTAATAGACTACATACTGTGAACCCTCCATATTTGTCATTGGTATGTATCTATAGGTATGTCTATGTGATAAGTTGTGTGCACGTAGTTTCACCCTAAGGGGATGTCTATACATTACATGTCTTTCAGTGTTAGGCCATGATTCTGGCACCAGTTGTCCGTTTCAGTGAGGCTTGTCTGTAGGATGTGTGTGTCAGCTGGTGTAACGACTATGGCGCTTAGTTCGCAGTCATCTGGGAACTTTGGCATCCACAACCCGCACATGTTTGCTTTCACATCCGAGAAGTAAATGCCAAACAAGAGGGGTCCTAGGACAGAGCCTTGTGGGATACCACATGTGACTGGCTTTGAGTCTGACATGGCTCCGGCAATATTGATATTATGGATTCTGTAGTTCAACCAGTGTGCAACCCATCATGTGACATATGTAGTAACATGTAAGCTGATGAGCTTGTCTATGATGTCTGAGTGGAGTACTGTGTTGAAGGCCTTAGGCAAGTCCAGGTAGGCTGTATGGACTGCTTTGCCCTCATCAATGGCTGTAGTGACTGTTTTGAAAAGGTCAACCAGGTTCAAAAGGCAGGATCAGCCCATCACAAAGGCAAACTGGGTGGGATCAAGTGTCTGCAGGTACACAATATCGCTGTATATGCATCCCATAATGAATCATTCCATAGCTTTGCAGACCAGGCTGGTTAAGCTTATGGGGCGGTAGTTCCCAGGGTCAGTAGAGGTGCCTCCTTAGTGGAGTGGGACCACTGTTGCTGTATGCCAGTGTTCAGGTACATATCCCATAGTATGGCCAAGGTTAAATATCAGCGGTTGTATCTCCTCTTGGATTTCACGTAGCACACATCCAGGGATACCAGCAGGTCACATTGATGCTGTATGTTCTGCTTTGCTGAGGGCAGCCCTCACCTGGACATCTGAGATGATATGGAGGTTACATTCAGCTGTGATAAGTATGTCTAAGTGTGGGGGAGAGGGAGGGGGGATATTTGCACTGAACCTGTCTGCCAGAATGTTGGCAAAATCTGTGGGTTCAGTGAATGTTAAGTAGGTGTGTAGTAACTCAGAGCATATCTGAGGCTTATGGTCCATATGCCTAACATAACTGAAGAAGGCCTTGTGGTTATCTATAGTGTCCATGGCCATTTCCCTCTCAGAGATGGCCGTGGATGTTGTTATGAGAGACCATAGCTTATTACCAGTGCTGACCACAGATGCCTTCCCTTTATGTGAATCTTCTCTGTCCTGCAGTAGCCTCCTTCTATCATTATACAATTTGCCTTTGGCTAGGGTCCACCAGACAGGATGCTTAACCTTTGTGCATAGGGTCTGGGTTAGAAATGTGTGTGCATGTTCCATGCATTCTTTGGGATGTCCGTGGGAAGCATTTGCAAAGGGGTCAGCATTGTGGGTTGTGGCTTCCACTGGCCCAGTGGGCTGCATGGATACCATGTCAGTCCTAACAAGTGAAAATCTGTCTATACACATATATATCAAAGTAGTCTACTGTGCTGGTGGTGGTGGTGGGATATGTATATCCAGGCCGATTAATTTGTGTCCAGATCACACTAGTGGCTGGCGTTCCACATACAGTACCTTGGTATGAACCCCCAGAGTGAGGTTGTGCATTGGACCTGTCTCAGTGTGCTGACCGATGGGGCTTGGTACTATGTTGTATGGAATGTGGCAGGTATTGTTGCACAGGTGTTGGCTGAGCACTGATATTTGGCCATGTACATGTGTATCCACCAAGAGACACACACGTGCTACATATGGGTGTAGTAGTATATCACTACAGTTGAGTATTGTGTATAGTATGTGTGCCATATATTGCTGACATAGTTTGCTGATATCCTGTTTGTGTTCTCTTTCAGGGACATGGCGCGTCAGCGAAATCCTGCCTACTCTGCTGCAGAAGATGAAGAGATACACCAGAGCCTGGTGTGGGATTATGACATACTGTTTTCCTGCACCAGCCAGAATCAGCAGGAGAGGGCTGCACTGTGGCAAGACCTTGTCCGTAGGGTAAATGACATTGGCACGCATAATAGGACATATGAGCAGGTACGACATCACTGCAGTGATTTAATCAGAAATGTCTGTCAGCGTCGCCGGATATCCACAGGCAACAGGTCGCCACAGGAGGTGGGGTGGCCACATCCCCCTCACCAGACTGGAGGGCTACTCCTAAGTGTTGTGGCTCCAGCCCAGGAACATCAACAGCAACACACCTGCATTATGATGGAGGCTGGATCCACACAGCAACACGACATGGAGCGTGCAGGTAATATGCCATATGTACACTTGACTGTTCTGTACACTGTTAGTTTATGCATGTGTAAGGTGTGTCCTTGGTATGTAGCTGTCAACATAGTATGTAATTGTGTAGGTGTGATATTGCCAATATCAGCAGCTGACATGTGAAAGGCAACTGGTGTACTACTGAACTGTATCATATGCAGTATCAATGGCACAGTTGTGCCCACTGACATTAATCCCCTCATTTCTGCAGGTCCCTCCGGTGTTACAGCAAGTCAGCCCATCCATGCTGGTGAGTGTGTTTTAACAATACCTATAATAGTCCTGATAGTGCTAGTAATAATAGTGTAACTCAGTAGTGCTCTGTGTGTGTACTGCGGGGTGTGCATGTGTGCATGTGTGCCTGTGTCCATGTGTGCATGTGTGCATGTGTGCCTGTGTCCACATGTGCATGTGTGCATGTGTGCATGTGTGCCTGTGTCCACGTGTGCATGTGTGCATGTGTCCATGTGTGCACGTGTGCACGTGTCCACGTGTGCATGTGTGCATTAGTGCATCACTGGTAACATTGTGTAGACATTGTAAACTGTGTTTCCTGTCTTCCTCCCACAGGTTCTGGTGCTGCTCTGGTGTCCTGCAGCAGGGAACCTGAATCTGGTGCCACAGGTACCGATAATGATGATATCTGTGTAATGGCACAGGAAGGTGTGTCAGGGTCCGTCATTGGTCAGCCAATTGACAGTACACAGCTGTCAACCCCATCATTGCGCACAGTCATCCTGCCAGTACATCCTATGTCACCATTGTCCCTAGGTGATGGACAGGATACAGTGGGCATTGACCAGGGTAATGTGGTATCTGTGGCACATGCTTCCCCACACAGCAGCCATGGGCAGGGTCCTGAGATGGTACCACACAGACAGTTGCCCATGGGTTCTCGTGGGAGCATCCATGGGCGTACTGCCTCTGGCAGACTTGCCCAAAGAGGTCTGTCAACCTCAGTTATGTTTTGGGCTGTCATGCAGGCACAGTCGCGTATGGAAAGGTACAACAGACAGGGTCTGAGGGAGCTGAGAGCATGTCGCACATTCATGACTGACAGTATGGGTGACATCGCGGATGCTATCCGTAATTTCACCGATGTCATAGACAGACGTTGTGGGGACATATTACAGCAGTTCCACAACCACATGTCCATGAGTCAGGGCAATGGTGGACGGTTGCGGTGTCGACATGGCCGTATGCCAGCAACAGCAGCAGCTGGCAGTCAGCGTGGACAACAACAGGCCCGCGGACGCCCCCATACTGCCAGCAGCAGCCCCAGCAATGCTGGGTCTGTGCTGTCATCAGACCACCCCAGGAGACCACGTGCACGTGGTTCTGGACAGTCCCAACAGGGACCTGTGTCCAGCCAACACACTCCCACTTCTGATGACAGTACCCAGTCTGGCTTAGTACCAGATACAGTCCGTAGCACCCCTGCCAGGCACAGGTACCGTGTCCGTGCCCACAGACACTGATCTGTATGACCTGCCAGGTGCAGTCTGTGGCTGTCCACAAACTCCAGTATATGGCAGCCATGAGGTGGAACTGTGTGCATGCATACACACATGCGAAATGTTAACACCTAGGGCTACCACATACATGCACACACTGCACCAACAGTGCCCCACCCTGTACTGCTGTCCCTCACCAACACACATACACATACATGTCAATTGGTGGTATCAGTGGCAGACTCAGGCATACCTAATTCACACCCTGTGCATATGATGAAACTGTGCCACCTCCTGCAATCTCCAACATCAGTGCAGGAACAGATAAACACGTTGCTGATGCACAGGGTGACTACATAGAAGTGTATTACTAGTATCATGTTGGTAAGAGTACAGTGTGCTGATATGACTGTGTGTATATCCCAGCATGCCTGATGCAGTAACTGTATGACTGTCCTGAATTGTTATCTACACCCATAGTAAGTAGCATAGTGTAACAGCTGCACATTATTGCATACCGGTGGTAAGGATGTCAACAGATAGCCACATACATAGGTAGCACAGGGGAGAAGCTAATGCAAGTAGTGCTACGCAATGATGGACATGTACAGTAATGGTGGCATGTTGCCCACAACGACTATGCAATGTGGATGTTTGCGCATGTTGATATGTGTGCAGTACCAATTTAATACAGATTACAATTAAATATGACATAATATCAGTTCTACCATGGACATCTGAGCTGTGCATTCCTGGGTACATGTTGATAGTGCCTGCATATTTGCACTGTTACCTACTGGAAGTGTTACCCCTTCTTTGTTGTACAATGGACTACTTCCAGCCCTGCTTACTGTAGCTTTGTTTGCATGCATGTTTGCTTGAGGTTCCCTGGAACACTGATTCCACCTGCAATGCAGAGTTACAGAGCTTCTGTGGATTCCTAGTGACATCTGCATAGCGTACTATACGTATGTCAATTTTCCACTTGACAGAACGTCACTGTCTGTCCTGTTCTCATGTACGTTGCCTGTGACACATTGCATATGACTTACCTGGCATTTACCCACATGTGCAGTCATATATGCCAGTGCTATGAAATCAGTAGCAGTACACCCACACATACTCACCTTCAGTATGTTGTTCCCCATTGGCCCTATGTGTTGGTAATCACCATGGCAATCACACTACTATGGTACCATGTGCAAAGGTAACCTGTGAATCACCTCTATGGTCCAGTTGTGGTTTATGTGAGTCATGTGGCAATGTCACAGCTGCCACATGTATGCAGTCAACCCTCTCCCCTGGCCAGGAACGTACAACACATGTGTGAGATGCCACCACATAGCCAATCTGGGGACTGAGCACTCTGAACCCAGTACTGCCATACCCTGTCAGGTGGCATGACATACTACAGTGACTACAATACCAGTCTGACATAGACCCACACTGACAGCAATCCGAACACACTGGGGCATACTTGGAGACTCAGAATAGCATCCTGCCTGAGCATCACACACCTCCACAGCTGGCACACAGGCATACGTTAAGTCAGAACAGAGCACATGCCACACATGGCACACACATCCCATGTGCCACACACTCAGAGCCTGTAGAGCTACATAACACACCTGCTACAGATGTGTCAGGTACCTCTCTTGGCCGCAGCAGTGGGGTCCCGCTCAACAGGCTGTACATGGTGAAGGTCACAGTGATATGCCCGTGGGGCACTATGGTCCACCACAAAACACATGCATACAGGTCAGTCAGAGGCATGGACACATATGACTCAGTCATTGTCCATGCCACTATGGATGACCTGAGACATATCTCCCTGGACTACATGATAGGGAACATAGATGGGCCCTCTCAGCATGTGGCACGGGCCAGTATGAGCCTGACCTTGGTTGCCATCATACCCTCACCAGGTATGCTACCACAATATGTAGGAAGGGTGTTTTATGTCTACATTCTGCTCAATATCCAATGTCATTTATAGGGTATCCAATGGCTGTCAATGTGTGCTTACATGCTAGGGAAGCCACAATGATTTGCGAGGGGCAGCTTGCACATGACACCCATGGGCCATTGTATATTGGCGAAGCCCCTTGATACACACATAGTGCCTTTTGCTGCAGGACACGGATTACATAGCCACCTCCGCGAGTATCACACAGGATAGGACACTAACAGTAATGCTACACAACACCAGCAGTGTACACCGCAAGATGCATGCACTGGACACTGTCCTCAGCACGGTAAACTGCAATATCTGTGCAGTACCAGATTCCTGATTCACGGCTCACAGGTGCAACCCATCACTGCCAGGTTATACCTCATACCATGCCTGTCGTCCCCTATACATGTAACACACATGGACAGGGGGGTGGTATCTCAAGGAACCACAGATACACACACCTCCAAGTTGTTGGCACAGCACAAAGCATCAGGGCCTATCCATGAGCAGCTAACAGTGTGTTAGACTGCCTTCTGGTTCATAGCCTGGCACACACAACCCTCCCATACACAGGAAACCCACCTGTCCTCCCTAACAACACTGGCAATATGACAGTCTCTAGAAATGTCTTTATATGGCTGGACTGCATCCAGCCAAACATTGTGTGTGAGCATTACTGTAGCTACAACACACTAGCTGAAAGGTTCCCAGCATGTAGTCACTGAATTGCAGTGGAACAACATGTTACCACTCCCACAACAGGTGGGAAAATGCAGCACCTGCTCATCGACTACATGTATACTATATGGCCCAGACCAGATGTGTATCCCCTGCTGTTGGGGTTATACCATATTCAACTCACACTGTATATATACATACCGCATGCGGCCCCTGCACAGTAAGACACAGTCATAATGTTATGCATTGCGAATACCATTTATCCACTTGAGGCACGTGTCAGACATGGTAACTACTGAATGTCACAGGTATATATGTGTATGTGTCACACACATACATCATGTGTGCATTGCCATTGCTGGTTTAAGCAATGCCATGCATTGTTATGAACAACAACCCACACATGGTCATATTGTGTGACACAACCACATGTGGCAGTTGTGGGTTTCCAAAACATACCTATCTGTGCTCTGACAGTGGTAATAGACCCAGTAGCGGAGCGCACTATTGGCATTACTGGGCAATTAGCCCTGTTTGGCTGTACTGATAGTGTGGTGACATCAGCTGTGTTTACTGGGGGAATATGCAGCATCTGGTGTATTGTAGTAGTTGCCAAAAGGAACTGTTCTCTCACACACCCTACTACCCCCCCCCCACACACACACACACACACACACACACACACACACACACACACACACGCACTTGCAGGATTCATACCCCTACCTAACTATGTCACGACACGTGAGAAAGACGCATTAGCGAAGTGCACTAATTGGATTACTAGGAGGTTCCTCTTCTCTGGCTGTACTTATAGAGTGCTGACATCATTAGTGTTTGGAAAGGGTAATATGCATCATGTAGTGTGTTCTCCTGATGTCTTTCATACAGAATTGCACACACACAAACTCCCCTCATCTAAACACGCACACTTGCCATTTGCAGGATTCAAACCCCTACCTAACTATGTTATGACATTTGAGAGAGACGCATTAACAGAGTGCGCTATTCGGATTACTGGGAGGTTTCCCTTCTCCAGCTGTACTTGTAGGGTGCTGACATCATCAGTGTTTGGAAAGGGTAATGTTCATCATGTAGTGTGTTCTCCTAATTGCCAAAATGCACATATCTTTCATACAGACTTGCCAGCACACACACTCCTCTTATCCACACACTTGAAATTTGCAGGATTCAAACCCCTACCTAACTATGTTATGACACTCGAGACAGACGCATTAGCAGAGCATGCTATTCGCATTACTGGGAGGTTTCCCTTCTCCAGCTGTACTTATAGGGTGCTGACATCATCAGTGTTTGGAAAGGGTAATGTGCATCATGTAGTGTGTTCTCCTAATTGCCAAAATGCACATATCTTTCGTACAGACTTGCCAGCACACACACTCCCCTTATCTACACATTTGCCATTTGCAGGATTCAAACCCCTACCTAACTATGTTAAGACACTCGAGACGGACGCATTAGCAGAGCGCGCTATTCGCATTACTGGAAGGTTTACCTTCTCCTGCTGTACTTATAGGGTGCTGACATCATCAGTGCTTAGAAAGAGGGATGTGCATCCAGTAGAGTGTTTTCCCAGTTGCCAAAAGGCACATTTCCCTCACACAGACTTGCACACACACTAACCCCCCTCCACACACACTGGGCATGTGCAGGATTCAAATCCCTACCTAACTATGTTATGACACTTGAGACAGACGCATTAGCAGAGCGCGCTGTTCGCATTACTGGGAGGTTTCCCTTCTCCTGCTGTACTTATAGGGTGCTGACATCATCAGTGCTTAGAAAGGGGAATGTGCATCCTGTAGAGTGTTTTCCCAGTTGCCAAAAGGGACACTTCCCTCACACAGACTTGCACACACAACAACCCCGCTCACCCACACACACACACACACACACACACACACACACACACACACACACACACACTGAGCATTTGCATGGTTCGAACTCCTGTCTAACTATATTATGACACTTGAGGGAGACGCATTAGCAGAGCACGCTATCTGAATTACTGGGCATCTGTTCTGCACCTGCAGTATTTATAGGGTGCTGACATCTTTATTTCTACAGAGGTATGTACATCTAGTACTACCTGTCAGGTGGGGGATAGCATATATATGCATTTACAGCCACCTACTTCAGGGTCAGATATGTACATTGCACTGGCAGGTTATGTTCTATACCATGCTTCGTGACCACAGGACCTGTAACACACAACACAACCAGTCCAGAACACCACTCCCACATCCAGGACACACACTTTGCTTCCCTGGGAACAGTGCCGGGATATGCAGGTGTTCACATACACCATTCCAGTTGTTAACATCAGGTACAGGCATATTGTGTGTGGGAACTACTCAGGCCTCTACAATATTACCCTACAGCCACTACAATTTGTGGGTCCATGTGCTATGGCAGAACCACTCACCACAGCCACATGGGGGAATACATATTTTACCTGTCCATCTGCAACATGGGTACTCACTGTTCCACACCAGAGGTAGACCACCATTGTTGATATCTGACCATACCCACCTTTCCCAGGACATCCATATCCCATCCCCACCCCCAGGCAAGGTTGTCACTGCAAACAAACTGTATTTAGCACAAGCAGACTCTACACTTGTGAAGACTGCGGTGGAAGACTTCAAAGGACCCATGCTGGGGGACTATACTGGCCACTCTGCATAATCCTTGACAATTGCATTCTATGAGCATGTGTACAGTTTGCATTGATCATGCTATCCCACATATACCCATGACTGCTCCACAACAGGACACCTGTCAGGTGTACACCAGCCATATATGAGCTGTCCAACAGACAGAGTGAGCTAATACATTGCAGAGCTGTAGCCCACAGAGGGAGGACATCTCTGAACAGTACCGGCACGACACTTTAATCCCACATAATCATCACAACACAGTGTTGACAGTGAAATTGTCCAGACAATGCAGATAGGGCTCCCCTCAGTCTGTTATTGACGTCCACTTACTGTTAGAGGTCCTCAGCAATCCTCTTCCAGCACACACCAACAACATGGATGTGGCTTAACACATTCAAACCCTGGGATCTCCACTGTGTCCCTGCTTGACAGAGGCACAGCACACTAGCCTCACACGTTGCCTTATGTGACCTACTTTACAGTGGCACAGTAGCCTACTGTACTGGGGTTGCAGATGCCAAGCACACTCTGGCTAAGCTCTCATTCCCTAGGGCAAACAGCCTAGTATTGACCTCTACACCCATATGTTTAATTGTCAGATGCACAATATTTGTTGCTGTTAGACTGTTTGCAGGTCTTTATTGCCATAGCATTCCCTGTTCCTATGAACACCTTGTGTATCTGTGGAATATGTTTGAATATGAGGGGGATCCACTATATCACTTATGTCTCTGTAGTAATTTACTGTGTGCACTGGGCAGATTGCTGTGTTGTGGTTGGTTCCTGGAATGACACCTACAAATACCAGATATGTGTGGCCAACTGCTAAATGGAGATATGGCCTAAGTGTGTGAGCATGCCCAGTTCAGCCTTTCCATGGCATGTTGTCTGACATATGCCTCATTTATCAAAGTGTGCGAGCATGCCCAGTGTGAGCTTTCCATATGTTGAACTCTGCATTCCTCCACATATTTGGGTGAGTGTGAATTTCAACAATATCTCACATTTATGGTTGTGTGTTGGGTGTCATGTTGTGTATTTACTGGCCAACTCCTTCATGTCTGACCACAACAGGGATTATACTGTGCCTGCAGGTATTGCATGGGATACTTTGCATACAGTTGTCAACATTCTTTCATAATGACCTAACACTGTAGTACCGTATAGTGTACTGGTTCAGTACTTTCACTGTGGTGGACAGTATCCTGGGCTTTAGTCCTATCACTACTTTAAATCTTCATAGTGAGCACAACAGACTGTGTAGGGGCCAGTTGTGCACATATGACCATGTTGCATTATGTTCAGATATGGACTACCTAAACCAGGCTTGTCCAACATTGGTAGTGTATTCCACAACATAGGTGGACATTGGCAAACACTAGCGATGTGCCCTAGGCCATTTCTGATGCTAGTCAGAGAGTGTGTTTGTCCTTCGACACACATTGTAACTGGTGTTTGCCATGACATATGTCATGGTTAGTATACTGTGCCTCCGTCTACCTGTGACATAACAGTGATACCCAGGGTAAAGCTACCATCTCCCATCCAATCATCAAGATTGAGGAGTGTCGATGGATGACTCTCTGGCTAACCTGTACTTGGAGTTTACTCAAGAGTGGGGATGGCTTCTGTGTTATGGGTCATTCAGTACAGCTTGTCCTATGTATGTCAGTGCTGGGGTACAGGTCTCTCATGTGCATAGCTCACTGCCATTCAGATTGTACAAGGTGCAGCATGTTCATTGATTCCAGCTTGGACATGGCTTCATACATCAGGCACAGCTTGCCTCTGGGTGGGCAGTATGGCAGTGTGTGGAGCTGCAGTTTGTTTAATCAGGCAACACATGGCATCTGTTCAAGCTCTTTGCTACTTTCCTGGTGAGGTACTCTTGTGGACTTTACAGTTGATGGAGGTGTCTGCTGAGGTACATCCCACAGGGGCTATTGTAGTCAATTGTGACACTGATGAAGGATGACTGCAGAGCCACAGTGACCTCCCCTTATCTAGATATGACAACCTTCATGATTAGGTGGGTATATGGTATGTTTCTGTGAACACTACAGCCACATGTTTGTCCAATGCAGGATATCTATCACCTTGTGTCCCCAGGTCTCTCATTACATGTTAGGTACATAATGGGTTAACACCTGTGTGGTAATTGGTGGGTACTTACTGTATATCCACGGTGGTTGACTATACACATTTCTGCAATTAGCTTGCTGACATGGCTATGGCACCAGTTGTCTGTTTCTATGTGGCCCTTTTGTGGGTTGCTTGTGTCAGCTGGGGGTCAGATATGGTGGGCAGTTTGTACTCCTCTGCATACATGTTCAGTCACAGTCCTTCCATGTTGGCCTGTACCTATGGGACATATATATGGAACGTGGGAGGTCCCAGGACCAAGCATTGTGGGATGCCACTTATATCTGGTTTGTAGTCTGACATGGATGCAGCATGTCTGACCATGTCAGTTCTGTCTTTGGTCTGGTTTGCAACCCCTCTACTGACATAGGGGTTTATATTTAAGCTGGTGAACATATCCATACTGAACACGTAGGGTATTGCCTGGAAGCATTTGCACGGTCCAGCTATGCTGTGTGGACCACGTTGCCCTCATCAATGACCTTAATGACGGTTTCAAATGGGTCAAACATGTTTAGGGGCAGGATCTGCACTTACGACAGCCACTCTGGGTAGGGTCCGGTGTCAGAAGGTCCCCGATAGCTTTATGTCTGTGGTACATGCTGATCCTTTCCATAGCTGTGAAGACCAAGCTTGTCAGGATCCTGGGGTGGTAGTTTGTAGTATCCATTCAGGCAACACCTTTGTTGAGAAGGACCACTGTTGTTGTGCACTGCTCTTTGGGTACATATCCTGTGGTAAGGCTGACATTGAGCAGTAGTGTGATTTGGCATTCCATTCTTCTTGGAGTCCATGTTGGACTCAGCCCAGGACACCATCTCATACCTTTGCTGCTGTGTGTTTTGCTTTGTAGATGATGGCTGTTACCTCAGCATCTGCAATGTCAGGGGGCCAGCAGTCTGCTGGGATAGATATTTTGCATTCTGTGGGGGGGGGGTGGTTTGCATTGCACCTGTCAGGTTGTATGTTGGCAATATGTGTGTGTGTGTTTGGTATGTTGTTTGTAATATTTGTGTGATTCGGAGCATATCTGTGAATTCCCAACATGGTTCCTACCATCAGTTGAGTAAGCCTTGTGGTTATCCTTAGTGTCCTGTACAATTTGTATCTTCATAAGTTCATAGGTTCATACTAGGCTCTCCACCCTAGGACATTTGTAAGACTAGCCAGAGTGTGTGTGTCTTTCGCTGCCCCTTGCTATGTGAATAGTATGGCCATTTATGATTTACTTTACTGTGCCTCTGTCTGGACGTGACACAGTGAAGACCCCCATTGTACATCTACGATCATCCATCCACTTGGCAATATTCCTGTTGAGGGGTGTCAGTGAGGTGCTCTGATTGACATGGAGTGGGGTCCTGTTCCAGGGTGTGGGGAGCCTCTGGGTTATATATCTGTCCCTCCAGCACATCCTATTTCATTATGTGTTGAGGTTGACATCTGTCACTCTCACAGCTCCAATGGTTTTGATTTCCTGGGGTGGAGCATGTCCATTACTCCTGTGTTGGACATGGCCTTGTACAACAGACATACAATGCCTCTGTGTAGGCAGTCTGTCACTGCATTCAGCTGGGATGTCTACAGCCAGGCAGCATATGACATATATTTGAGACCCTTTATCCTCTTGGTGAGGTACCTTTGAGGTATTTCTAACCGCTGCAGGTGTCAGGTAAGGTACATCCCATATGAGTCATTGTACTAGATTATGGGTCTGATAAGAGAACAGTACAGGGGCACAATGAACTCTGTTGATGTAGATGTGCATCCTTTCATGATACGGTGTCCAATATAGACAGTCTTCCTAGCCACATTGGCATTGTGAGTGTCACATAACAGGTTACTGTCCACTTGTGTCCCTAGGTCCCTGATTACTCCTTGCATACATAATGGTTTACCACCTATGTGGTAATTTGTGAGTACCTTGTTTGGTATTTGGTGGGACATTCATACTGTCCAGTGTCTTCAGGACATCTGGGTGGGGTTCCTGTGTGTGAGAGTGTGGTCTGTCGCATGCTACAGACTGTACAGCAGTTTTGACTACAGTTAGCTGCACATGGGTGGTCTCCGCTGCTTCGTTCATTGTCAGTTACCTGGCCGTATGGGTGTCTGTGCTGCATATGGATACTCCCCCTCCTTTGATGTTTTGGTCCAGGTGTTGGGGCCATAACGCATGATATGAGGTATAACCTGGTAGTGCTGGTGTGCTGTCAGTAGGCTTGCAGCAGGTTTCTGTCACTGCACAGACATCGATGTTCTCCATACTGGGAAGTGCCTCAGGAGCATGCATATTGCAGTTTACACATCTGGCATTGGTCAGCATTACCCTTATGTTTCTTACCACTTATGTTTTCTAGGGTGGTGGGTAGTCTTTTCAGCCTTGCCTACGTATGGCTCTATGAAGGTGGAAAAAGCCTTATCCAATATCCAGACGCCCAGGGGTAACAGGTGCAAGCCATCCCTGGAACAGCAGCATGGCTTGTCATGCATGACATCTCAAGCAGACAGACATTAGATCCTCTTGGACTGACAGCTGTAATTGTGCCACCTGTTAAAGCTGATCATTCTGTGTTTGTACTGTGGCATCATTCTTGTTGAGGGTTGGATGCTGCAAACGGCCAGTGTCATACCGGCATGGAGTACATACTCAGAGAGCTCATCCATGTCTCTTTTCATGTAGTCCAGGGAGGTACATCTCAGGTCATTCAAACCAGCATGGACAATGACTGCATCATATTTCTACTTGCTTTGGGGTGACCTGCGTACTTGTGTTATGTGGCGTATTGTAGCAGCCTACAGGCAGCTTACTGTATCCTTTCCCTTGTTCAGTCTGGTGAGTGGGACAGCAGTGTGTCTGCCTATAGAGACACCTATTACAACTGTATCAGGCATGTTGTTTCTCCTTCTGGCCTGTGACTGTTTGGCACACCAGCTTTGTGTACTATGTGTTGCATGTGCTATGTTTGGAGGTTGTGGTTGCTTAGGGGTCTGCTTTGGAAGCCTCTGTTGATGTGGTGTGTTTGTAATTAGGGCCTCCGGGAATGTTTTTCTGTGTTTATGTGTTTGGTTTACAGTTGTGATAGGTCCATGTGGGACTGGGTGTTTGTGGTGTGTGTGGTTACCTTCTCCTCCTGACTAGTTTTGACGGTACTGAGTAGGGGGAGCTCAGCCTCCGGTTTGGATAAATGGTTGCATCTCTCACATATATTTGTATTTATTGGGGGGAGTTGAGGGTTGTCTGTGTACTTGGGGCAGGTGTAACATTGCGTCAGGATTCACAGATTCTACTTGTTGTAGCTGGCCTTAGTGGATTGTATGTGTGGACATATTTTATTGCCATACTACTGATCAGTGATTACTTCCCTTTTTATGTTTGCTCTATCATGTAGTAGCTTCCTCATTCTCTTGCATGGTTTGGTAATGGCTGGAGTCCAACATGCCAGATGCCTGCGTGTATGGCATTGTGTCTTGTTGTTATTTTTGATTGCATAATCCAAGCATTCCTGGCTGTGTTCATGGAATTCCTGTATAACAGGTTCTGTGGTGTGTCCCATATTTTGCACCTGCACAGGGCCTTTAATGGATTCCACATCAGTTTGGAGGGGTGCAACTTATGCTTTACACATGTTTTTCACTGTGGTTTTCTGGCCAGGGACTGTGGTCAGGATGTGTATATCTGGTGTGATTACTCTATGGTCTGGTCTTACCAGTGAGGGATACACTTCTCATCTTGCCATCCAGTACGCATGTTGCTGATTATCACATCCAGTATGCTTACCCCTCTTGTGGGAGTGGTACGTTGTTCCTGGGCATTTTGGTTTATGGATTCTAGGAACTTTTCTCCTACAGTGTTGGTGCTAGTATAATGCTCCCAGTGTATGTCTGGGTATTTTCAGTCAACCAATATAATGTGGTTTGGGGGGCTTGATATATTCATGTATTCCAACATAGGCCAGGTGCAGTTCCTGGTGTTAGGATGGTAGTCTGCAGCAGGTTTTATACTGGGAGGCAGTTTTAGCCACTGGTACTTGACCATGGCTAGTCCATGCTGCTTCCTGTTGTGGTACCAACATAGGGGTGTGGTTATCCTTGACAATTATTGCTAGTCACCCTCCTTTTGTAGCTTGTTCCATGTTTTGAGGCTGTACAGCACAGTATGAGGTGTAACCTGGTAGTGTTAGGGTGCTGATGTGAGCCTTGACCCAGTTTTCTATTACAGGACAGATATCAACATTCTCCATACTGTGTGCGTTTACACTGCACGCATCTTGCTGTTTAGACTTCTGGCATTGGGTAGCATTACATCTAGGTTCCTGTCCCTTGTGGTATCTATGAAGGTGGGTTTGTGTTTTGAGACTTACCTATTCAGGGCACGCTGTGGGTACTGACAGCCTTTGCCAGTATCCATGTGGCCTGGACTGATAGGTGCACGTCACCCCTAGCAGGTGGTCATCATGTCATGCTCAGCATGTCTTCCCAGGCTGAAACACATTGGCTCCTCTTTGACTAACTGCATTACTTCAACCAGTTATTGCAATTGATCATCCCATCGTCATATTGTGGCTTCATGCTTGGTGAGGGTGGATGTTAGTCAGGGTCCTCAAGTGTGCATATAGTACATGGTGTTACATTACTTAACACATGGCATTCATGCCTCAGGTGGTGCTGCAGGGCTGCCTCTGTTGGATGCACATATTGCACTCCCTGTGCATGTTTGTGAGCAGGTCATGTCATTTTAGGCATCCCTGTTATTATTTGAGTGAGTCAGAGAGGGGTATCATTCCCAGGGTTCCTACTGAGCCAGTGTATGTGCTATGCGTTGCCTCTTTGCCAAGGCCAGGGCATACTGGGCATGCCTCCTTCTGCCTACTGGGGCAGGCTCAGGTTGTTCCTCCTCCGAGTCACGCTCTGCCTGTGATGGCCTTGGCAATGGTGGGGGGCTGTTTGGCCCCGCCCTATGCTGGTCCTGCTGCAGTTGTTTTTGCAAGATCATATTATGTAGCATAGCACATACCATGACAATTTGGGTACATGTAGTTGGTGAGTACTGCAAGGCTCCACCAGATGTGTCCAGACACCGGAACCGTGACTTGAGCAGCCCAAACACACGCTCTATTACATTACGTGTTTGTGCGTGTGCCTCATTATGGCATTCCTGTTCAGGTGTGTGTGTGTTTCTGATGGGTGTCATCAGCCACGGCTCCAGTGCATAATCTGCATCCCCCACTAGGTGTCCATGTGGGATGTCCCCATTGGCAAATGTCTGGTACAGCTGTGTCAAATGCCAGATGTGGGAATCATGGTAGCTCCCGGGGCAGCCAGCACACACATTCATTATTATGCCCTGGGCATCACACATGACCTGGCAGTTGATGGAGGGGAAGCCCTTGCGGTTAATGTAGGCCCTACCCCGCTCACCAGCTGGTGCTTTGATGCGTATGTGCGTGCAGTCTATTGCACCCACTACCTCAGGGTATTCCGCTATTTGCTGGAAGAGACGCATATTGCTGGCCAATACCTCACGGGCATTGGGGAAATATACATGATCTCCGACATGTGCTGACATGGCATCCAGGAACTGGTGCAGTACTCTAGAGGCTGATGCCTGTAATATCCCCATCATATCACCAGTTGGTCTCTGGAAGGTACCTGTTGCTAGTATTCTGAGGCCAACACATACCTTGGTTTCCACTGGGATGGGTTCCCCTCTGTTGGTTCTGTGTGTGAGGCGTGGCCTGCACAGCTCGACAATTTGCTGCAGGAGGTCTCTGTCCACTCTATAGCGCTCTACTATCTCCAGCTCATGTAACCCGTGGTAGGTGACCCTGGGCCTATACACTCTTCTCCGTCTCCTCACTGTGGGTTGTCTGGCACCATCTGCATTGTCACCACCCTCAGCAAGTCGCCTATGTCTCATTATGACAGCTATGGCAGCCCCTAGCATTTCTGCTCTGAGTTCAGCTTTTTCAGTTTTCACTTCTAATAGCTTACTCCTGTCTTGCAGTGTCTCTTGAGAGATACATCTTGCACTGCTGTTTGCAGAGTTTTATGTGCTTGGCTGAGCTACTATTCTGCCTGTGTAATTGCCTGCTTCTAATTGTTTTCACCTGCTAGCTCCAGCAGTATTCCCTGCTAGCTTCCTACTAATTCTGTTGCTTCCTTTTTCCTTTATGTTTCCTCAGGGGGGAGCAGCATGCATACCAGCAGAAACACGCTCACAGTCGCTTACAAGCGCGCACACATGCTTACACGGTTCGGTATCTGCTTATTCGGGTTAAAATGCATGCAAACCAGCGCAAACAGTGTTACAACTCTGCCAACAGGCTCCCACATGCTCAGTCTGCCCTACACGTGCGCACACTAGCGCAAACAGTCTTACAAATCTACCAACACGCTCCCACATGCTCAGTCTGCCTTACACGTGCACACTGTCCTACTCATGCCTCATGGCGTGCACACGTGCGCATGCACGCCCAGCAAGAAACTTTGGTGTAAGTAACAGTGTACACCTTCCATTTCTTGACTTTTCCATGCTTATCTTGTGGCACTCCTCTTTCCATGATCTGTGTCTGTCATCTGTCATGTAACACTGACCTCCAATGAACTGCATTTCTTTCTACCATTCCCCCCCCTGTGATGTCACCTATCTCCTACTCTATTCCTCCCCCTTATGTATCTCTTACACTACTCAGAATGTACTCATTTGCTATGTGACTGTGGGATTCAGTATCCTAACCCTCATTTACATCAGATTGCCTACTAATGCTTAGTTACATGTCTTAGACTCAGCTTCCCCCCTTAGCAACCACTAAACGGTGGCCATATTGTTGTTTTTGGTATGCTGGTCCCTGCATTGTCATTCCATGTATTGCATAAAACCCACATTTGTGGGTTTATATCCTTAATTTTTATGTTTTATACAGCGCAGCCCGTTTGCGTGGGGCTGCGCTGCAAAAAAAAAAAAATTTTTTTAATATTTGCATCAGGGTACCTTGCCAATGGCCACATATTTGGCCATTGGCATGCTGCCTGACACATATGCACCCTTTATTTGGAGCTGACATGGCTCCATTGTGATTTTTGCAGAAACTTACTCAGTTGTCAACTGAGTACATTTCTGCAGCTAAAACAGCTCTTACACGGGCTGCTTTCTGTTTCGTGGATCGCTACTCTACCTCATTTGCATGCCTTTCAGCTGCAAGTGAGGTATTTAGCATATCCACGCCCAGTCCGTGTAATAGACGTTTTAGCTGGTCTCTTACACGGAGTTTCGGGCTGTTCCTGGATCGCGAGGCTTGCATGGAGTGTTACACGTCTCTTACACTCCGTGCAAGCCTTCGTGAATCCTGCCCAATGTCTTCGCAGGAAAGCCTGCCTATCCCCCGTTTTGTAGGGAAAACTTTAGAAAATGTAAGTTGTTAGCTCTGCCTTGGTTACTGTTATAAGATCCTTATAGCTTATGGAGCACTATGATTATTCTCTGAAACTGGTAAAATGGTAAACTTATTAAGCACTATCCTAGTATGAAACCCAGTCTTAACAGCACTTAAATGAACTTAAGCAAATCTTGGTAAGGATATCTGAATGTCTATTAATATTTGTCTTGCACTCTGGACTAAAAACAGACATTGCTGACTAGCAAAAAAGTGGCTGAAGGTAAAACAGCTTTTAAAAGTTGTTAGAATTTCACTCTGGCACACATAATCAGAAAGAGTGGCAGAATGAATCAGCTTTTAAAAGATGATTTATCTTCTGCAGGAAGAACATTACATTTTTTATGGCTATACCTGTCAACTGTCCTGACAATCCAGAATATCCTTAATTTTGCCTCATAGTTTTGTCTTCTTCCTTGTACATTTTTTATTCTCTTGTAAATCGCTGATAATTACAGTCAGAGGACAATGAGAGTTTCATGCTTATTATTATTCAGAAAATTTGTGTTGGTTCAAAGTCTGTTGTTCTTTTTATTTCTTAAATGCATTCAAGTAAGATTAAAAAAAAAGTTTTCCTTTTTTAATTTGTCTGGAACTCTTAGGGAAGAAACAGAGATAAACTGCTGTTTTTAACAGTGCTTTACTGGCTTTCAAAACAGGTTAAATGCTTATCATTCCTATACTTTCTCTTTCATTTGTATATTATTTATTTATTTATTTTATTTATTTTTGTAACTCATATGCATTGCTCTGGTAATTCTCTATGTACTGCAAAAAATTATGATTAGGTATCTCATCATAGCCCTCTTTCATGTGTTCTTGACATGGATGCCAAGGTTCACCTCTTGAGCTTTGTGAATTTCTTTGCAACCAATATATTTAATAAATAATAAACTGGTTATGATCATTATCATCTATGCTCTGCTTTTAGAATACTATGGATACTTATGTATTTCAAGAATCTCAATCACGATGGAACAGCTTAACTTGCAAAATACTTTAGCAGTGCATATTGAATGGAAGAAACTTTTACTAGTATACAATTATACGGTGTTAGGATGTTTGCAATTGATAGCAATTAATTACACCAGCTTAAACTAAATTTTACAGTTTAAAACATATATAGCCAAGGTGAGGTTACTATAGAATTACCCAGCAATGTATGGATACATACCTGTTTTGTGATAATTTTAATTTCAGTGTTTAAGAGTACTGCAGGATGGAAATTCTTTACTTCATTATTATCTATATCAGTTTTTCCAATTAAAACAAATTTAACTCATTACTAAAACAGTGACAGCACATTTTTATTCTCATCTGGTACATTGCCATATCAAATTTAAAAACAAAGATGCAGAAAATGACTTAAAAACTTTCTATAACTCCCCATAAGATTATCAGTTCAAAGAACATTGGGTGCTGTGCATATACCTTGTGTACCAAAGGCTGTTACAGTTAATAAAAGAATTGACACAAATCTGTACTTCAGTATGAACTGTGTTAACCATATGTGCCCACACTGTACTGCATGCAGGGCGTGCACATACAAATGATACCCTCCTTGGATGGACTTCATTGCCAGAACTGAAAGCATTAGATTACTGGGCTGCCCATCAGGGTAAACTGCAGGAAAGCAGTACTGTACTAATTTATAGCACTGCACCTGGCATCACAGAGATCCCCATCCTCTGCTACTACTATGTTGTACTGCAGAAATAGCTGACCAACAGAGTAGCACAGTGAAAAAAATATGTCCATTGTACTTCTGGAAAATCCCTGCCAGCAATGGAACCCCTTGTGGATTGTGGAACCTGTTATTACATGAGAACTTATTGCACCACTTCCAGCAATGCTATCGAATTTACACCAATGGGAGCTCACACAGCACCACTACCAGTGATGCTATCAAACTCACACCAGTGGGAGCTCACACAGCACTTGGTCTGCTCACTGCCATATTTTGGTAATGAACCTTAGTCTGGTGTCTTGCCTAAGCAGTAAAGTTTCTTTATGATTTATTCCTTAACATAACAGTAAAAGAGAACATATTGGAGAACTGCATCTAAGTGTAATGTTCTGTACTATGCTTTAACAATAGATGTTAAGTTGTCTATCTCACCTTCATTCTTGGTGTTTGGGATCGGAGCCGATCCTCGGCTCCGACTTGGCCATCTTCAATAGCTCGAAAGCTGTTTACTGGCTCGAGGCTACCCTTTATCCCATGATGCCTAGCGATAGCTACCCAGATCTCATTTGCCACTTCAGCTGCGAGGTGTGTCATTTTCTAACTCAGGCTTGTATTTTCAAATTTTCTGTGTAGAAATATATTCTTATACTTCATAAAACTATTAGATAATTTACCTTTTCTTAGTTTTATTTACTAGTGTTGCTGTTGAGTACCTTATTCTCCTTTAGTCCCTTTTAGTAGAACTCATTTAAGTTAGAGAGTTCTCCCCTCCCCCACTCCCTTTCCAAGGAAGCCGTTTAACTTAGAGGCTTTCCTTTCCTGTTTTTTCTTAACAAAAAAAAAAAAAAAAAAAGGGAGTTTGTTTTTACATAGTCTGTTGTTGACTAGAGTAGAAATTTGTTCTATCTGTGTTTCTCTTCTCGTGCTTGGTTGATATGTCTAAAGAAGCTAAGTTTCTGGATTTAAAAAGTGTGATTCGTGCTGTCAGAAAATGTCTCTGACAGACGGGCACAATAGTTGCGTTTATTGTTTGGGCGCTGTTCACCTGCAGGACTCTTGTTCTATCTGCCATGCCTTTAGTCCAAGAGTCCTGCAGGAACAGAAGAACAAATTGAGCCTTAGGGGTCTGTTAAAACCTCAGGATTCACCGGCAAGGAGTTCACAGCCAGTGAAATCCTCAAAATCCTCTAAACCATCAGCTCCACCTTCGGAGCTGACCCCGGTACAGCATTTACACAGTATGTCAGTTTCGGCTGGCAGTGACAAGACAACCCCTCCGTCGGCTCCATCGGATGTTTCGGAACCATCTCAGAGCCATAAAAGGCTGAGGTCCCCTTCATTAGAGTCAGTTCATTTGGCTCCTGGCTCTCCATTATTGCAAAGTGAAAGTAGCCACCGCTCTTCACACTCCTCTCGATCCTCTAGGCTGTTGGATCATGAGGTGGAGAGAGTAGTAAGTAGGTTGCTAAAATCACAGGCACTAGCTAAAATGTTGTCTAGCCCTCCTCAACAGGTATTGGCTCCATCCACCTCCCTTTCTGTTCCTCCTCCGACTCCAATGAGCTCAGAGCCGGAGTTCATTGGGGTTTGAGTAGTGGAACCATCAGCTCCGATAACTATATCTCCTTCGGTTCCGACGTCAGCTCCAATTACCTCGATGGTACCTTCCATCAAGGGATCTGGATGCTGGGGCTCCCTCGTCGGCTCTGAGGGGGCAAGTGGCATCATTCCCTTGTCCAACCCTGTTCTCCCTCTTGGAGCATCGGTGCAGGTCAGCTCGGTTCCAACATCAACCTCGGAGCTGTCCCCCTTGGCGCGGAGAAAGATTCCTATTTCTTTGGAACCGGAGCTTTCTCTGCCTTGAGGCAGGGATGCCTTTGAGGTCATATGGAGTGTGCTGTCCCCCGTCAGCTCCACTACCAGCCCCACCGGCTCTGTCCAACATAGTTTCTTTGCCAACCTCTGCTCCTCCTCCAGTCCCTAAGCGTAGAGAACTGATGCTCCAGGACACCCCATTAGGTGTTTCCTCTTCTTCCGAGGCCTCCCCTGATCACTCAAAGGAGCCCCTTCAGAAGAAGAAGTGCAAGAGAAAGCACATTGACTCCCCTGAGTCAGTCACTTCTGATACAGACTTAGATGAATTGGAAGGGTCCCCGAGATCCCCCTCTGAAGATGTTTCCTTCTCGGACATCCTGGAAATGCTTAGGCAGACGGGGAACTGGAATCCCCTAGCCCCTACCGAGGATGAGTCTGTATTCCAGGATGCTTTCGGTTCCCGACCTTCCACCTCCTGGGTTTCTCTGCCTTTCAACCAACTTACATCCATAGTGGCTCAAAAGCCTTGGTCAGCTCCGGACACAGTGGAACCAACTCCATGGAGACCTGGTAAATTTATTACTACTCCCCAGGATAAGCAATTCCTTTCTAAAGGTGTGCCCGTTGATGCCATGGTGGTAGCAGCAGCCACCAAAAAAGAGTTAGCAGAGATCTCTTCATCTGTTCATCCCCCTAACAAGGAGTCTAGGATGATGGACAGGTACGGAAAGTGAATGTTTGCTTCAGCGACCTTCTCCATGAGGTCACTGAACTATCTATGTCATTTTACTCAACTTCAAAGGGATCTCCTTAAAGAGCTTGGAGATACCCTTCAAGATCCTACAGCTGAGGGAGCACAAGCCAAAGTAGCTTCCCAGCTAGCGACGCTTAATTCTGTAGTTAACTCCTCCATGAGGCTCATTTCCTATGCAGCCTATGGAGCGAGTAGAGCCACGGGCATGGGTGTAGCCTTTAGGAGGCATGCGTGGATGCAGCTGTGTCACTTTGCGGAACCCTTTCGAGCATCCTTCACCAGTACCCCCTTTCATGGCTCCTTTCTCTTTGGGCCACAGGTGAAAGACACATTGGCTAGGTGTGAGCAAAAAGGCAAGACTCTCTCTGCTGTGGGAGTCCATTTTTACACTCCATCTAGACCTTACCCCAAGGGTCAGAAGAGTGGGAAGATGTGGTTCTGTAAATCTCAGGGAGCCTTGCCTGACACACGTAGTGATTTTTCCTCCAGAGGCAGAGGGGGAAACAACAATAATAGACACTGCCCTTGTGGCAGAGGAGATCTGCAGAACCAGGGCAATAGAGAATCTTTCTCTGATAACCCCTTCCAGCATCCCTGAAGGGTTGACCGGCTGCTCACCTCTGGAGGCAGTCGGGGGAAGACTTTCACTGTACCCAAAAGCCTGGCAAAGTTTAATACAAGAAAGATAGGTATGGTCCATTATATCTGGAGGTTACAAACTTCCCTTCCATCAACATCCCTTACAGTCAAGGAAGACCCTTCCAGATGTTCCACCCAATCTGAAGGAGCAAGCAGTAATAGAAGTTTCAAAACTGCTAAAAAAATGAGCCATCCAGGAAGTCCCCGCAGACCAGCACGGATCCGGAACTACTCAAGGTTCTTTTTAGTACCAAAAAGACAGGGGACTGGAGACTGATTCTGTATCTCAGCAGACTAAACAAATCTGTACAAAAAACAAAGTTTTGGATGGTCACGCTACAGTCCATTCTACCCTTCCTGGGTCAGGGCAATTGGATGTGCTCGATAGATCTTCAGGACACATAATACCATATCAAGATGGACAGACGCTCCAGGAGATTTCTTCACTTTTGGGTGGGGGCCAGTCATTACCAGTTCAGCGCTCTGCCCTTTGGTCTCACCACAGCCCCCACGGTGTTTACCAAATGTATGGCAGTGGTCACGGTTCACCTGAGACGTCAAGGATTCCAGGTGTTTCCATATCACTGCTACCACCAGGCATCAACTCCTACAATCACGGGATTATACAATCACACCCTGCACCCAGCTAGGTATTACAATCAATTTTGAAAAATCTGTCTTGTTGCCCTGTCAGTCTATCACTTACATAGGAGCAGACTTAAACACAAGGGATATGTTTGCAAGGATGCCACTAGAAACAGTGTCCACAATTCATTAACAAGTGCAAATTCTAATGCAGAGCAAAAGGATCCAAGTCAGGTATGTCCTTCAAACTCTGGGCTCCATGGCAGCTGCCATTCTTCTACTCCCACTAGCATGCTTCCAATGAGAATTCTTCAGTGGCTTCTTTTCACGCAGTGGTCTTTCCAAGAGCTTCCCATGTCTCACATTATCCTGATCACTGAGGCATGCAAAAGACACCTTTCTTGGTGGATGGTCTTCCCATTAGTTACTCAGGGCAGACCTTTCATACAACCCCCTCTGGTAGCCACAGTGATGACAGATGCCTCCCCTGATAGGGTGGGGGGGCATTATCTGGGCAGGACAGTCCAAGGCACTTGGCAACCTCATGAGTACCATCTGCACATAAATGTCCTAGAAATGAGAGCCGTGCTCTTAGTGTTGCAAGCTCTTCAAGACTCTCTTCCTTTCGGGACCATTGCAATTCAAACAGACTACATGTCAGTGGTGTGGTACATCAACAAGCAGGGCGGAACCAGATCTTACCACCTGTGTCGAGAAGCACTCAGACTTTGGCAGTGAGCGATTTTCTCCCAACATTTTCTCATTGTGACACACATCCCTGGGAGATCCAACGTCATAGCGACAGGCTCATTAGAGCTATCCTCATGCCTCACGAGTGGTCTCTGAATCAGGAAGTTGCGGATCTTATTTTCTGCAAATGGGGACAGCCTTGCTGCAATATTTTTGCCACCCCCTTCAACAGCAAATGCAGCAAATGCAGCAACTACTTCTCCCTTCTTCCGCTTCCAGGTCACATACCCAGAGATGCTCTAGTCCACGATTGGCCAAAGGGACTTCTTTATGCTTTTCCTCCATTTCCCCTGATACCAAAACTCATACAGAAAGCAAAATCATTGGGTTGCAAAATGATCCTCATTGCCCCCTACTGGCCTCAACAGATGTGGTTCCCGTTCCTGCACCATTACCTTCTCAATCAGTCCTGGACACTGGACCCAATTCGAGATCTGCTGATTCATCAATCAGGCAGGTTGCATCAATCCCTCCAAACTCTCCAGCTCACAGCTTGGTTTCTCCACTTCCAGCCTTAGCCAGGCTTCCCAGCATTTCCCTTGCAGTCCGTGAGATTATCGTCTCCTCTCATAAGTCTACAACTAGAAAACTTATGCTAGCAAATGGAAACATTTTTCTTGTTGGGCAGAGTCTAGGAATGTGGATCCCTTCTCAGCCCCGGTCCATGAAATTCTGGAATTCCTGGCACAACTGTTTCACTCTGGGGCTGCTTCCACTTACGATTAGGGTACAATTAGTGGCCATTTCTTATTTTCATATTGGTTTGTCAAATGCTAACATTATGTCTCATAAGCTCTGTAAAGCCATTTTTAGAGGAACATCTCTTCTTAGACCTCCAGTGAGAGATCCACCTCCCCATTGGAACCTTAATTTAGTCCTAACTTCCTTAATTCTGCCTCCTTTTGAACCAGCAGCATCCTGCTCCATCAAGTTTCTATCTTGAAGACACTCTTTCTGGTAGCTATCACTTCATCTAGGCATGTCTAAGAACTTCAAGCACTATGTGTTCGTCCTCCCTACCTGGTGTTTCACAAGGACAGAGTTGCTCTTGAGGACTAATCCTTCATTTCTTCCTAAAATCTACTCAAAAAATAATTTAAACCAATCTATAGATTTCCCTGTGTTCTTCCCAAATCATAGTAACAATGCAGAGTACAAACTTCACCAATTGGACGTTCGTAGACAATTGTGTTTTTACCCACACAGAACTAAAGAAATAAGAAAGTCAGACCAATTATTCCTTTCTTATGCCTTAAACAAACAAGGTATCCCAGTTTCCAAGGTGACCTTATCCAGATGGTTGTCCCACACTATTACTTTTATTTACCAGTTAAGGAACAAAGAGTTAACAATTAAACCGAAAGGTCATTCTACTAGGGCGTTAGCCACCTCCGTAGCCTTTCAGTCTAGGTTGCCCATGGATTCTACCTGTGCAGTTGCCACGTGGGCAAACCCTCATACCTTTATTTCTCATTACAAGGTGGATATGGTCTCCCGGAGCAGAGCTGACTTTGGTTCCACTATTCTGAAGAGACTGTTCCACTGAGCCACCCAGGGTATTAGGTGCTAGGGACACTGTCCCAAACAGCAAGAATGAAGGCGAGATAGACAACTTAACATTAAGAAGTTATGTACCTACCATAATGTTCCATGTTAGATGTCTTCATCTTGCCTTCTTTCTTGCATCCCTCCCTTTGTCCCCCATCCTAGTGGATTGAGAGGAGTTCCTTTTTTTCACTGGCTGAGTATTCTTTTATTATTATTCTTCTGGCCAGGTCTTCCTAACCTATTCTAGATATTAGAATGCATGGAACAACCAGTTTTTTGATAACTGGTTTCTTTCTTATTATGTCTGGATTAGCTATTTCAAATGAGATCTGGGTAGCTATCACTAGGCATCATGGGATAAGGTGTATCCTCCAGCCAGTAAACAGCTCTCGAGCCATTGAAGATGGCCGAGTCGGAGCCGAGGATCGGCTCTGATCCCAAACAGCAAGAAAGAAGGTGAGATGAAGACAACTAACATAGAACGTTATGGTAGGTACATAACTTCTAATTCACTCTTGTGTGTGGGTAATGCAGGATTTACCCACGGGTGGTGTAGTTTGATCATGAGGGCAAAGCCCAAGTGAGTAAACAAAGGCAGCCAGGAATAAATCCTGCATTACCCACACACAAGAGTAGATTATTGCTGTTATACAATTACAGTATTCAAGGAAAAAAAAGCTTTACCTTTTATAGATAATAAGATTGTATAATAGGACTTTAGTGCCTTTCCTCCTGGTTCTGGTAGCCGGGGACATCCTACATATGTATTGTACATGCTCTGTGGCTACAGAGTACATTGCTGTCTCTTCTTTTTTGTTTGTTTGCTTAATATGAGTCTTGTGTGGCATATTTTGTACTGAGTTGTCCTCAAATCTTGCCTGTTTCAATTTTTGTAGAATGCAGAAAAGTTTGCCTTGTATTTTAGTTTGTTTAACTGTTGTAGTTGCCAAACATATCCTTGAGGAATTAAGTCAGTATGTAATGAGACATATGTTTTGGGAGGAAAGAGGTATGCTGTATGGCTTTTGACAGAAATTATCTTCACATCAAAAATTGACATTTTTTTATATGTTTTATTATTCTGCTACAGGAAGTAATTTATCAGAAAAGTAATACATTTTTTCTCTGTTTCTTTAATAATCTCAATTCTCAGCTATCGACACAAAGTTACGTAACAAAACATCTTTTTGTGTGGAACGCTTGATTTACAAATAGCATGCTGATAGGTTTGTCCTATCAATGTGCATGTTTTTAAATGTTAATGTCCATTTAATGCATAATAAGTAACTACACATAGCTACTTAGTACAGTGTAGTGTACTATCATAATCTGCATGTTTCTGATGTTCTGTGTAGTTCTGTCATGTTACACAACTTTTCATTCCATAGTGAATACAGGATTACCTAATACACAGAGGTGTACTAAGCACACTTATGTGCCATGCATGAAACTAGGATGTCCTTATTATGCTGTTGTATAGCATTACAATCCATATTCATGAATCAAGGTTGTCTATAGTGGTGTATAAGACAGAGTGAAGATTCATTTAAATATCCTGCATTACATGTATAAGGGCACACTGCTCACTGTTGAACTGATACTTCATCAACAAAATTAAGTGAAGCACTCATTCTGGAGTGCTTCTGATGGTAAAGAAAGATTGTGTGTGTGTGTGTGTGTGTGTGTGTGTGTGTGTGTGTGTGTGTGTGTGTGTGTGTGTGTGTGTGTGTGTGTGTGTGTGTGTGTGTCTGTGTGTGCTGTGTGTGTGTGTGTGTGTGTGTGTGTGTGTGTGTGTGTGTGTGTGTGTGTGTGTGTGTGTGTGTGTGTGTGTGTATGTGTCTGTGTGTGAAGTAAATATGGGTTTGCGATGTTAATGCAAAACATTCAGATATGCTGAAGGTTTCAGCATTAGGGGAGGTAGTGTGTAAGTGTTTAAGCATTAAGGCTAGAGTATTGGCTAGGAAAAGACACACCCCCAGATTTAATAAACTCGATGTAGGAATAGTGCAAGCCCTACATGGAGGGAACCAGGCATTGTCTGCAGCTCCCCCTCGGCAGTGCACCTTGTATATTAATGAAGGTGCTTTACTGAGGAAGAGTCATGTACATGGTCACTGAATCAATGTAGGGGGTGTGTTACAGTGCTTGGAGATGTGTAACACACCCGCCATACTGTCAAAGTGCAGAACGGCACTGAAAAACAAAAGTTAATTGTTTTACTTGGCCAATTCTTTCTTTCTTTTTTTTTTTTGTAGGGGGTGTGTTACAGTGTCTGTAACACACCCTCTGTACTGCCAAAGTGCTGGATGGCACTGAAATATAAATGTTAAAATGTAATTTCCCTTTTTTTCTTCTTTTTCTTATGTTTGCACAGTGCCGTGTGCCGCTTAGCAATGAACATATGCCAGACATCTACAAATAGAAACTGGATGCTTTTAATTTTAATGAAAAAGGTTAAGTTTAAGCATAGCAGAGGGGGTTTGTTGGATGCGACATG
The DNA here is from genome assembly GCF_019279795.1 of Protopterus annectens. Classification (NCBI taxonomy): domain Eukaryota; kingdom Metazoa; phylum Chordata; order Ceratodontiformes; family Protopteridae; genus Protopterus; species Protopterus annectens. Next base: position 1,647,691,061 of record NC_056725.1, read on the forward strand.
GTGGTCAGCAGTGCTTAAATTTAACTAGGAGCTATGTAGAACTGTATAGCTCTAATTATCATACCCTCGGTAGCTGAATGTTTAGAGTAACAGCATTGTGTGCAGTAGTGCACTGTTCAAATACAGGCCATTCAGCTTCTTACATGCGATAGGGAAATGTTTTAAAAAAATATATTTTTTTATGTATACATTGACATTTGTTAACTGGGTAAGTACAGCTGGACCAGAAGTCCACTTTCAGTGGAGACCTGAGGATAAAATCCCCAGTTACACACAAGTGTCCAATACATGAAAGTTACAATAACAAATAATGTAGTGAAATTCATATGTGAAGGAGATATGAAGTAAAACAGATACACATAATAATAACATATCATTAATGAAAAATTACTTTTAATACTTTATTTTTATTTATGAAAATCTCTGGTTTACCCGTACCTAAGCTCTGCTAAGCATTGCTAAGCCAAGCCAAGTAATGCCTAAACAGGACCTGTTTTAGCAGTACTTAGCAATGCACAGCTCCACTTAGCTAGTTTGGTCACTGCTAAGCAATCTCAGTTTAAGCAGTCATCAGCTCAGCTAAGTGGGTTTGTGCAGCACTAAGCATTGTAAGCATTGCCAGTTTAAACAATGTTCAACCAAGCTTAGCATGTTCACTCTGTGCTAAGCTTCACTTAAAATGGTCCAATGGGGGCAAAGGGGTGGAAAACAGCCTTATTTAAACTGAACAGGTGGGAATACACCAAAACCTGTTGGAGTTTAATTACTGCAGGAGCTATGGCTGGAATTGGAGAGGGTACTTGCTTCTGGGTGGAGCACTGGGGCATTTTGGAGTCCAGGGTCATAGTTGAGCTCCTTGTTAAAGACCATGGTGACTGCCTGCTGCAGGGCCAGTACCAGGGCTCTGAATACAAGTCAGAGGGCTGAGACCATATGGCATGTGACCTCACCACTGCAACTGGAATGCCCAGCACTGGTGAGCAGGTGCATCATCATTATGATGACCTGAAGTGAAAGAAAGGGGAGCTCATGGCCCAGTGGATCCAAGACACTCAAGACCGCAAAGGCCCAGAAGTTTGTATGTATAGGAACCATTGATGTGCCAAATTCTAGTATGAATGTCTGATAGACAGGTATGCATAATGGTGTGCTTTCCCCCCACAACTGCAGAGGAAAGGGCTCACAACTTGGAGTCCCACGTAGGGCACCTGGCCAGGATGTGCTGAGAGTGTGGGCAGTACAGATATATCTTACAATATATAGTAATCTAATTAAAAAAGAGTACAGTAGTAACTGCCAGTAGGTATAGTCTGTTGTGAAGGTTTATATCAGATTATTGAAATCTGACAATATCGGAGCACAAACCTTCGAACTTGCAACTTTGAAATCTGACAACATCGAATGTGAAAAAAAAAAACATTAAACACCCAAAACAACACAAAAACTGCTCTATGCAGGGGGGCAAGCCCCCCTGCACCCACCACACCCCCGCTACTTAAATCTACCAACTCTGAGATTGCACTACAGTGCAGTAAAGGGAAATCTTCCCTTCCCGCACTCTATGGCAATCTCCGCTTTACGTTTCAATGTTTACTGTTTTCATGGTTGCAAGTTCGACGCTTTGAGCTTCGAACTTGTCAGCTTTCAATATTGTGATATACACCCTGTTGTGAGTGTACTGCAATGAATGTGTACATAGACCTGGACTGATATAAGTGAGTATTGTCAGGTACAGTTCAATATAGATGAGAGCATAAAACATGCTACGGTTATGGAAAGAAAGTTAATACAGCTTTAATAATGTGTGGGAATAACATGTATATACTGGATTAATAATACAAGTTCTGTTAATAAAGTACACCGGCATTGAAAATGTGAATGGGAATAAATTAACTGCATTCCTAATCTACAGAAAATACAGTAGAACTTCAGTCAGAATTGTGAAGAAATAAAGCTAGTACTGCATAGATTGTGTGATAACAGATGTGTTTCAATGCCTGCAGTATGTAAAGTTTAGAAAATAAAGATTGTCCGCTGTATAGCAGTCACTGTGTCATCTCACTCTCAACAAATCTGTCTTCTGCCAATTGTTGTGTGTATTCTGGGCTGTTGTTCAAGAAATCAAATATTACAGGTTTTGTGAAGTAAACATAGGTATAACAACATGAAGTGAACGAAGACTGACCAATTGATAACTATCATGTTAAAGTGTAGATGTGGAGCTGTATTACAAGATATAATGCACTATGATATTTGTTCTGCACTAAGATCTGAACCTAGAGTAATACTGTCTAAGGTATTATAGTGTGTTTCTCCCAGAACTGTCTTGTGTTAACTTTTGCATTTCAGTTATATGCATCCCTGAACATAGGTATGCTGATGCAGGCAAGTCTGAAAGTGTAATAGCTGTAGACTGCAAATATACCATCTGCAAATGTATATGGATCAGGTAGGCAACCCAGCTCCCCGATATGCTCTGTACAGATCACACATATTCCCATCCATGAGGGTTAATTGTGTATACCTGCATTCTAAGTATTAATATACAGTTCACCTATCTCTGTCATGCATGAATCTCATGCGTGTATGTTCAAGTGTCACTGCAGTCTTGTGTGACACTCTACCTATATTACCAGGTCACACTTTGTCACCAGGTGAGCTTTAAGTATACAGCAGTGGCCAATAGCTTAGTGTGATAAGCAATATATATGTTGTTCACTTTGCCACACACAGACCAGGGTTTGAATCCATGGACTGGTACTAAGATATACTTATAGTAACAGACAAGTAGTACTGACTATTCATAGAAACAGTTATGTGTTGTTAACAGATTTTCTCCCCATAGAACGGGCAGGTAAATAAAATAAATGTAGTAGCTGTATGAAGGGTATACTAATGTCTGTGTCCAGATGTAGTAGTGCATAAACAGAATTTCTCAGCAAGGTGATAAGACTCCATTAAATAAAACAACATGAAGTACAGTACTATTCCAAGTTAATAAGACAAATTAAATGGTCCACTGTTGGTACTGCTGTATGCCGTGTGTGTCTGTCAATGTCTGCTGATAGTCTAACCCCATGCCTGCCAATGACAGCAGAATAAGTGTAAACTCTCTGTACTGTGCATGATAAATGTCTCTCAGTTGTCACGCTGTCAAGGATAGTGATCATTGTTGCCAAAAACCTTGGACACAGACATAAACCCAGTTGAAGTATGCCAATAGCACACTCATACAGCATCAGTGCAGAGTACACCTTGGTAGTCATAGATGTCCCCCTGACAAGTAATAGTCCCCTGTAGTTATGTACCTGTAGGTGTTACAGTTTGGCCAATACTATCCCGTCTGGATAGCTTGAGAAGTTTGTACATGCTACAGAAGCTACAAGGCACTTGTAGACATACAGTAAGGGCAAACCTGCAGAGTATTGAGCAGTACTATTCTGAAAAATATAGCCTATACAGTTGGTAATGGAATGTCTTTATCTCCCCCCCCACCCCTTATCTGCATCACAAATTATTATTCTTATACTATAGGTATGGTTCCATTTTCACATATGTTGTTCTCAAAACCCAATGTTGGACTTTGTGTTGGATTATTGGTTATATATTATAATGGTTGCATACTAACATACCTTGATGAAATACCAATGTTGTTGGGCTTTTGCCGTAAATATTACTGACATGCCGTTACAATAATGACTGTTATTCCATTTATGCCTGTGTTCTGCACACTATGCAATTTGATTGTTCTGGGTTAATTGGAACACTCATGCATGCTGTTATAGCTAACATTGAAATGTTCTGTTCATGACTAACCAATACACTTTGACAAACCTCAACACCATAGCATGCTTGGGTAGGCTAATTCCAGCAGATCCACCTTCCCTACCTCATCTGGCCTTGGCACCAGGTCCCAGCACATCTGGGACCCAACCTAGAGATGCCTCCTCCTCCTCTGGTCCTGCACCATTCTCAGATGGAACCACCTAAGGAGACGGGGCCTGCCCCCCCCCCCGTGCTCTGGCAGGGAGAGGATGCCATCACCCTAACTCAGATCCCAGGCATGGTGTGCAGGATTATCCAGTGCCATTTGGATGACTGACTGTGCCTGATCAAGGGCAGACTGGTGCACCTGCAGGGGCAGGCTGGCCCTGAAATGCAGGCCCCAGCATAGCCACTTTCAGGACTGTGAAGGGGCAGTGGTGACAGCCAATGGGTGGAGAGTTCAGTCCCACTGTTGCCATCTGGGGGCACTTGGTCCTCTGATTCCCAAATACCCTCCCCGTCCAAGGTGTTTACCCCCCATGTGTCATACACCACTGCTGTTCTCTGTCTTGTCTGTCTTCTCTGTCTGCAAATACAACTTCTTCTACCCAACTTACCTCCCCAAATGTACCTACAACCCTTTCCCAACATTCCACGCTCTTCTTTACAAAAAAAAGGGCATCTGTCCTGCAAAAAATATCGCCCCATTCATAGCTCTCCATTTCGTCCCCACATAGACTGCCATCAATCAATCATCCCAGCAATTTATCAACAAAGTTATGCCACCCACACTCTTCCCTGCGGGATGTGAGGCTCCAAATTCCAAACTGTCCACAACATGCACAGCTGTTGCTGTACAAGAAATGGAGAGCTATGGTCCTTTCCTGCACTCAACCTGTCTCTACCTGCCTTTCATATTGATTTTTCTCCTGCTTGCCGCCATTTCACCACTTTCCAAGTATCCATCTTTTTTCTTTTCTTTTTGGAAATAGCACAGGTTTAAGCAGGATTAAGCACTGCTTAGCATCGAGGCGTGTCATGCAAACCTGTGCAAACCCACTTAAAACTGCTTTAACCAACTTATCTGACTCGGACACTGTTCTATGCATCAATAAAATACACATCCCCACCAAGTGTCAAGCCCAGGACCCTCCGAACTACAGCATAGTGTATCAGACCACTAGGCCAACTCAGCTTGGGTAAATAACTGTGTCTATAAATATATCATGCATTACAGTGATGTCACATCAGCAAAAATATGCACCCCTGCCACATATTGAACCCAGGAACCTCTAAACCACAACATAGTGCATTAGCCCACTAACCCTACTGAACTTTGGTGAATCACTGGTACTTCTATAAATATATCAAGCATTACACTGATGTGACATCAGCAAAAATATACATCCCAAGCAAGTATGGAACCCAGGACCCTCTAAACTACAGCCGAGTGCATTAAGCCAACTCAGCTCTAAAGAATAATGGGCGTTTCTATAAAATATATCAAGCATTACACTGATGTCACATCAGCAAAAATATACATGTCTGACATGTACTAAACCCAGGACTCTCCAAACTACTGCATAGTACATTCACCCCCTAAGCCAACTCAGCTCTGGAGAGCTGTTAGTGTTTTTAAAAACATATCCTGCTTGCCAGCGACACACATTCTACATATAATGGGATAAATGACAGCATACTTGGGCCTGTGATGTAGACACCAAACCAGTACACAGCCAGATACACGTTGATGGATGTACGGCAGGCTTACAATATCAGGTAGAGTTGACAACTGCACAGACTGTTGCAGAATGTCCATAGTTGTGCCACCTACTTATGACATGGTGTAGATAAAACTTCCTGGTGAACCACCACAGCTAAAAACTTTGTTTATTTTATTTGTTTATTTTAAAAAGAGACAAAACATAAAAGACTTCCAATGAAAGGGAGCTCTAAATGATTAGCACTTTCAGCTGTTCAGCCTTCTTCAGATCATATTCTCCATAGCTCTCCAACTAAAGTTAAATAACAAATCATATCCACATACTGCAGGCAATGCCTACTCATTAACCAATCTAAAACCATCACAACTAATCATACATTTTTAGGGATGATAAGCCTCCTTTACTCAGCCTATAGCAGGACGTCTGCTCTTTAGTATTTGTTTGAGTGAAACCATTGTATTTAGGCCTGGTTCTCTATCCAACTCATTTTGCACATTTCAGTGTGGTTCTTTACATCTCCGCCCCTTGAGTCTGTAGCAATACATTCTAAAGCTTTAAACATAAAGCTATGATCAAGATAAGATACAACGTGGTCAGCCAGCACATTCTTTAAATCCTTGTGCTTAATATCTTTCAAATGTCACATAACTCTGTCCTTCAAACACTAGTCCATTTTTCCAGTATAGAACACTGGGCACACTGGGCATTTTTGACAAGTTGCCAGGTAGACCAAATGCTGGGTATTGCAAGTTGCACTAGCTTTCAACAGGTGATTGATTCCAGATACAGGATGCAGAAAAAGATTGTTGTTGTCTATATAGGGACAGGCTTTGCACGTCCCACATTTGACCTGTTGTCTATACAGGGACAGGCTTTGCACGTCCCACATTTGACCGTTCCTTTCATCTGGCACACATTTTTCCGTTCAAAGCCATCCTTACCACACCGCAGTCTTAATAGTCTTTCTATTCTTAAAAATGAACCTTGGATGTTCGCCTACAATATTTTTCACTTTTGCATCTTCTGTCAACACCGGCCAAAATGTTCTGACCACATCACAGATCTTTTGGCTATCTGTACTGTATGTGAGAATACATTTTAGACCCTGAGTCCAAGTCCTTTCTTTGGAGGCACTAGTCTCAACTCTGGGGATAGTTTTTCCATTAAAATAGGGACAACCATTATTGGACCTTAGGTCCCTCCTGTTGTGTACATCTCATAGTAAGATCTCTATTGTGGTAACCTCTATTCTTCAAATGTTTATAGAGGGTAACCTGCTTTTTTTCAAAGTCAGCATCTTCAGTACACAGCCTAGATATATGTTGCACTTGATTTTCCATGATGTTTTTGAATATGTGACCTGGGTGCATACTATTTCTGTGCAAGTAGTGGTTCTTCCATGTATCTTTTCTGTGCATTTTCATATGTAGACCTAGACTTGGATGTAGGGTTACTTTAACATCCAATAAATCAATCTCTTCCTTTGAATAAATTATCTTAAATTCATGGAAATCTGTGGTGTTTCTCAAATATTCTGTGAACATATCAAGTTCTCTTTCATCTCCTTTCCAGAAGACAAAGATATCATCCACAACATGGCCATAATACACCAGATGTCCAAACCAGGGGTTGATGGCATTCAAAATTTGATTCTTCTCCCATTGCACTAAGTCTAGGTTTGAATAACTATTAGCCCAACAGGTGCCCAAAGCTACCCCCATACCTGCCAAAAATAGTTATTCCCATAAGCAAAAATGTTATTTTTCCAGAATTAATTCCAGCAGAGAGCAAATTAGATCATTATTGAATCCTGTTTGTATAAGACACTTTCTAATTGATTCCACTCCATAGCCCTTAGGTATAACTGTAAACAGACTACTGTCATCCATGGTTACCAGAATTAAATCTGAAAAACTATTCATGTCTTTGATTTTCATAGGTTCATAGGTTCATAGGTTGATACTAGACTATCTGCCCTAGGGCATTTATAAGCCTAGCCAGAGTGTGTTTGGCTTTCGCCACCCTTTTAGATTAGTTGACTATGCCTCTGTATAGTAGGTCACAGAAGATAGCCCTTTTGAGGTTAGTTTACTGTGCCTCTGTCTAGTAGGGACACAGAAGAGATCCCAGGGGTAAACCTATGATCTCCCATCCACTTGTCAAGATTTCTCTTGGAGAGGGTCATTGAGGGATTCTGCCTAACATGGATTGGGATTTTGTTCCAGAGTGAGGGGAGCCTCTGGGATATGAATCTGTCCCTCCAGCATGTCCTATTTCTTTCTGTGCTGAGGTTTAAGTCCCTGGAGCGTGTAGCTCTAAGGGATTTGGATTTCCTGAGGTGGGGCATGTCCATTAATTCTGGGTTGGACATGGCTTTATAAGTCAGGCACAGATTGCCTCTGAGTAGGCGGTAAGAAACTGAGTAGAGCTGGAGTTTCTTTAGCCTAACTGCGTAGGGCATCTGTTTGAGTCCCTTGATCCTCTTGGTGAGGTACTTTTGGGGTCTTTCCAGTTGCTGCAGGTGTTGGGTAAGGTACATCCCAAATGGGGCATTGTATTCAATTATGGGCCTGATGAGTGATGAGTAGAGGGGCACAATGACCTCTCTTGATCTAGATGTGAACCCTTTCATGATAAGGTGGGCTATATAGAAGGTCTTTCTAACCACTTTGGCAACGTGATTGTCAAAGGAGAGATTGCTATCTACTTGGGTCCCCAAATCCCTAATTACTTCTTCCATACTTAATGGATTACCACCTATGTGGTAATTTGTGGGCACTTTGTTTTTCCCAAAGGGGATGACTATGCACGTTTTGGTATTTAGCTTTAGGCCATAGCTCTGGCACCAGTTATCCATCTCTGTGAGACCCTTTTGGAGGATGCTTGTGTCAGTTGGCAAGTCGATTATGGCACCCAGTTTGCAGTCATCTGCAAACTTGGTCAGCCATAGTCATCCCATGTTAGCCTGTACCTCAGAGAAATATATACCGAACAAGAGAGGTCCCAGGACTGAGCCTTGTGGGATGCCACTTGTGACTGGTTTAGAGTGTGACATGACACCTGCAATTCTGACGATGTGGGTTCTATCCCTGAGCCAGTTTGCAACCCATCTTGTGACATAGTGGTTGATATTTAAGCTGGTGAGCTTATTTATGATGCCCGAGTGGGGTATTGTGTCGAAGGCTTTTGCGAGGTCCAGGTAGGCTGTGTGGACTACCTTCCCTTCATCTATGGCCTTGGTGACTGTTTCAAAGAAGTTGAACAGGTTCAAGAGGCAAGATCTGCCCTTAACAAAGACAAAATTGGGTAGGATCCAGTATTTGGAAGTTCCCAATGTCTTTGTTTATGAGTTTCATGATGATACGCTCCATAGCTTTGCAGACCAGGCTAGTCAGGCTTATAGGGCGATAGTTTCTGGGGTCCGTTGTGGCACCACCTTTGTGAAGTGGGACCACTCTTGCTGTATGCCATTCCTTGGGTACATATCCTGTAGTAAGGCTGAGATTGAACAGTGACTTTATGTGAGGGGTCATTTCTTCTTGGAGTTCGTGTAAGATGCAGCCCGGGACACAGTCCGGTCCCATTGATGCTGTGTTTTTGCTTTGGAGAGGGCAGCTCTCACCTGTGCATCTGTGATGTCAGGGAGGCTACACTCTGTTGGGATAGACATTTGCTCTTTTGGGGGGGGGGGGGGAGAGAAGTTTGAACTGAACCTGTCTGCCAAGATGTTGGCAATGTCTGTGGGTTCAGTGTATTTTTTGTCATTTTGAACTAACTCAGAGCATACCTGGGAGTTGCCACCCAGGTTACTGACATGACTAATGAAGGCCTTGTGATTATCTTTAGCATCTTGTGGAATTTTTCCTTCGAAGCTGGCCTTAGATGATTTTATGAGGGATCGTAGTTTCTTGCTAGTACTGATCAGAGATGCCTTCCCTTTTTGGGATTTTGCTCTATCATGTAGTAGCTTCCTCCTTCTGTTGTATAGCTTATTTATGGTTGGGGTCCACCAGACAGGTCTCCTGCCTTTGGAGGAATGGGTCTTGGTTTTATTTGGGATAGCATGATCCATGCATCCCTGTAGGTGTCCACAGAAAGCGTTTGTAAAGGATTCTGCGGTTTGGGCCGTATTTTCCACTGGCCCGGGGGCTTTGAAGGATTCCACCTCAGTTTTGAGAAGTGTGAAGTTTGCTTTTGAGAAGTTCTTCACCATGGTTTCCTTGGCTGGGGGTGGGGACAGGCTATGGATGTCCAGTGAGATTAATTTATGGTCAGATCTTTCCAATGAGGGGTATACCTCTGGTATGGAACATAGAGTCCCCATGTTGATGATGATCAGGTCCAATATGTTTTCCCCTGTTGTGGGAGTGGTGACCAGTTGTTCCATAGCATTTGAGTTTATAAATTCTAGGAACCATTGGGCGAGGGTGTTGGGGCTTGAGTAGTGCTCCCAGTCTATGTTTGGGTAGTTGAAGTCACCCAGTATAATGGTGTTTGGAGAGACCTTCATATTCTTCAGTGTTCTCAGGAAAACCAAATGGAGTTCCTGAGTTTGGGAGGGTGGTCTGTAGCAGGCTACAAGCTGAAAGACAGTTTTGCCCACTGTTAGTTGCACATGGATGGTCTCCGATGCTTCATGCAGTGCCACTAGCCTGGAGGTGTGGGTATCTGATGAATATGGATACTCCCCCTCCTTTTGTGGTTTGGTCTGAGTTTTGGGGCCAAAAAGCATGGTATGAGGTATAACCTGGTAGTGCTGGGGTGCTCTCGGGAGCCTTGAACCAGGTTTCTGTTACTGCACAGATATCGATATTCTCCATACTGAGGAGAGCCTCGAGTGCATGCATCTTGGGGTTTAGACTTCTGGCGTTGAGCAGCATTACCCTTAGTTTCTTTTTCTTTGTGTTGTCTATGGAGGTGGGTTTGTCTTTTGAGCCTTGCCTAAAAAAGGCACTATGGAGGTGGCAAGAGCCTTAGCCAGTATTCGAAAGACCAGGGGTGACAGGTGCAAGCCGTCCCTACCAAAGCAACGTGGCTTGATGAGCATGTCATCCCAGGCTGACAGACACTGTATCCCCTTTGAATGACACCAATACTTTAGCCAATTGTTAAAATTGATCATTTTGTCTTCATACTGTGGCATCATTGTTGGTGAGGGTAAGATGCTACTCAAGGTCAGGGTCATACCGGCCTGGGCTACATGATCAGAGAGCTCCTCTATGTCTCTTTTCATGTAGTCCAGGGAGGTACGTCTCAGGTCATTCACACCAGCATGGACAGTGATGGAATCATATCTGTACTTGCTTTGGAGTGACCTGAGTGCTTGTGTTATGTGGCAGATCCTGGCACCCAACAGGCAGCTTACAGTGACTTTCTCCTTGTTCAGCCTGGTGAGTGGGACGTCAGTGCGTCTGACAGTAGAGTCACCTATTACAACTGTATTAGGTGTGTTGTTTAGCCTTAAGGGCTGTGACTGTGTGGCACACTGACTTTGTGAACTATGTGATACGTGGGTATTGTTGTGGGTTAGTGGTTGCTTGGATGTCTGCTTTGGAGGTCTCTGCTGCTTGGGCAGATTTTTATTTAGAGCCTCCGAGTATGTTTTTGTGTGTTTATGTGTTTGGTTTTCTGTTGCGATAGGTCTATGTGAGACTGGATTTGTGGTGTGTGTGGTTACCTTCTCCTCCTGACTGACTGCACCAGTATTGGGTTAAGAGAGCTCAGCCTCCAGTTTGGCTATATAGTTGCATCTCTCACATATATTTGAGCTTGTTGGGAGGAGGAGAGGGTGGTCTGTGTACATAAGGCAGTTGTAACATTGCCTCAAGATTCCCAGATTCACCAGCTGGACTGGAGAGTAAACCCGAAACTGACTTTTGGGCATGCCAGAATAGTATAAGGAACTACTTTCTGACTGATCAAAAAGGACCAATAGGGAGCCAGATACTTAAAGGGAGTATAAGAGGATGTAGTACTTTAGTTTATTAGTGCTTACTTATAAGATTACTTATACGATTACTTATTCTTATATTGTCAGACAAACTTTCTAAGAAGCTCCCTGTGTCTTTTATAACACTATCCACCAATGGTAGGACCTTCTTCAGCTCATTTTCAACATAAATGGACAGTGATTCAGTTATCCAGACTCTTCCTGCTACAATCAGAATCAATGGGGGGTCATCTAAGGTCTTGTACATTTTAGGTAAACTACTCATACTAGGGATAGTTGGATACTTAGTTTAAAAAAAAAATCAAATAAATCCTTAGATTGATGTCTCTCCATTAACAAATCCATGAGTATTCTGAAATACTACAATCATCTTATTCAAATCTTGATTCTTAATATTTTTATAAGTGTGTACATCTGTCAGCATTTCTTGCATTTTATTTCTGTACCAAGTTAAGTCCAGTATCATGACGGCCCCTCCCTTGTCAGCTGGTTTAATGACAATATCTTGGTTGTTCTTAAGTTTGAATAGTGCTTCTTTCTCATTAAATGTCATGTTCTAAAACTGTCCACTTTTCTTCCCTTCTGCTCTAAACTTGCTTACTTCATTCTCACACAAGGGTAAGAAGAGGTCCACTGTAGGATAGTTAATATGCACAAACGTGCTCGGCTTCTTATATATGCTTTGTTTGTTATAGCTTTCATTCATAAAAATCATTTTGAGCATAATATTTTTCCCAAAAATTTTCAGGTCTGTGACAAATTTATTGAGATCTGAATGTAGTGATGGAATAAAAGAGAGACCTCTATTTAGAACCCATATTTGCTCTGGACTTAATTAAATCCTTGATAAATTAACAAACAGATCACACTCATTATCATTTAAAAGGTAAATTTCTTCCTTTTCCTTTCCTGACTGGATGTCCCCGGATTCCTGTCGTTCTGTTGCTTTATAAAAAATGGTATGACATGGTTATCATAAAACCTATTCTGTGTGCTGAAGTACTGACAAGTCAGTGCAGAGTTAGGATACAAAAGCATGCCAGACAGGTCAGTGTCACACGTCATACCCATCTGAACACACATGTTCATGCCAACCCTGTGTAACACACTGTATGAATGCACATATGTCTTGCAACAACACCTCCCATAATAATGACTCAGTAACTCTGTTACATTCCTAGCATGTTTGACATCTGGACACCCACAGTTCTGGCCCACAGTCTAGTGTGTTGCATGGCAACTACATGCTTGTCAATACAACATAGACATAACTGAGCCCTGCAATGTCCAGCAGAACTGGTTGCTGTTACCACAGTCACTGTCACCCACAGTAGCATGTCAAAGACCTGGATGGTGGGACACATGTCACAAATATGAATATGTGTCCTAAATGTTGTCTACCACCACTTTCTGGATGGCACTGTTACTTAACATATGTACCAGAGGCACATGTTTCACCTGGACTGTTATGGGTACCCTCACCCTGCCCATGCTGTGACACAAGAGCTGACTGTGCTCCCTCACTCACATATACAGCTTGCTGTCCCCCAATGTCTTCACAATCCCCAGTATGACTCCTGGCCAAAATGCAGCAGCTGCGGCCTGCTACACATGCAGCAGTATGTTCAGCTACCTGCTACAGACCTACCATACCTCCCAGACACCTAGAACTGGGCATCCACATAACACCTATACATAAAGGGTTGGGGGGGTTGTTCAGGTGACAGGGACATGTGTCACAGTCTCCCCCTACAAACATACACAGCTGATAGACCAGCATCAACTGCAGCAGCATGCACATTCAGATAAATATGATGTATGACACTCACATCTGCCTGCCTCCTTACTGACGCCAACAGACATTGCTAAATGGTAAACTGCCACAGAATCAGAAGATCTGTTAACAGTGGCGAAACATAGCATGCAAAACTGTGGATACATCAATCCAAACAATGAACAATATTTCTACCTACTGTCTGTGATGCTATAGCTCCCACACCTCGATAATGTCCACCGCACAGGCCAGAAAAAGGGCCAAGGCCTTCATGAAGGCCTTAATTATAGCACTGTGTTGCCATGCCATTGGCTAATGAAAATCCAACCCAGCTGTTCTGGATGCTATTAGCAAGTGTAAGTCACAGATTGGTGCACAGCCAAGTTGCTGCCTATGGTAAAGAGGTCTGTGACTTTCTTCATGAAGACAGACTGCGATTTCCAAGGAAAAGTACCACTGGATTTCTGCTCACAAAGGAGTACAGCACTATACCAGGTATGTCATAGAATTAACCATGTAATGGAATGCAGATGGGAGGATTCAGTCATGGGAAATAGGAATTACAGCACTAGGTCTCAACAATATATCTTGGAATGACATGCTGCTGTTAGTCTGCTGTCCAGCACCTACAAAATTCCCTTTTGGCTTTGTCTGCAGTGACATAGATCACAGGTCTGGTTCCTGAGCCCCCCCAGCAATGATCAGCTCACATATGAATGCTACTGGATTGTCTGTTGTACAATAGTGACAGTAACTACTGGGGGACAAAGCTGGCATATCACATCATGTACTGTCAGTGAACCCCTCTCAGTCTGTGAATGTCATACATGGTTAGTTCAAAGATTGTCCAGGTGTCCCTGACCATTCCTGACATACTCTGGCTAGGTCGCTGTGTACTCCACACCTGTAACTCATTGCCTGACAGCTATGGCTAGCATACATGGTGATCAACTGCAGCAGGGAAGCAGGTTATAAGCAGTAGTAATGGGGGGACACAGGCTCCACCTATACAACAGTCTGTACATATTGAGCAGAAAATGTAAGGGAATGAATACAGTACCAGATATGAATGTACTATTACTGTGTTGCAAGGGGTCTGGCATGTTACAGACACATCATCCACACTCTGGGGACATCAATTACATAGTGTCCAACTGGTTTCCAGACATCCACATTTGTCTGGAAGGCGGTCTACATATATCAGGCACATTTAGACATTCTGCAAACATCTGGGTACTGCAGATGTCAGACAACTATGAGGAGGAAACCCTACACCACATATGCACTGCTCTCAGTTAATGTGTAGCACAGATGTTGCTGGAATGTCCATATGCACTTGTAGTACCACTTACCTAGTTGTCGGATGTTGGCTGTATGATATGGTACTGTAATGTTGCCCATAGGAGACACATCACAGTTGATGGCAGTGATGGGTGTGGACACATAACAACACAGTCTGTCACAGCACACAGGCCATAACTGGTACACCTAGGACCATATGAAGTTACTAGGCTATTGGGCCTGAACCCCTATATGCCTAGGCCAGTTGTTAGCCCATGTGTATGCAAGGCAGCACCTGATGTCCCAGGCCAACAGGGACACAGGTGGCATCCTATGGGTGTATGTACAGTTACCCATCCAGTTATCCAGGTTCTGCCTGCAAAGGTGTAAATAGCTACCCGGCCTGCTGTGGACAGGGTGACCATTCCATGGCAGGGTGAGTGTGTGGGACACACATTTGAGCCACCAACAAGCCCAGTTTATGTCACACTCCAGGTTGAGGGAGTGTGTGTGTATGTTAATAGAGTGGAGCTTGAGTTGCACTTGTGCAGCAGTCCCAACAATGTTGAGTCCATGATTGCTTTGCATGGCAGACAGAGGTCACCTCTGAGGAATATGTATGAAACCATGTAGAGGGTTGTGCTTATAGCCTATCTGTGTATGGCAGATGTTTGAGGCCCTGGTTTTCCCTGGTGGGAAACCTCTGTGATGTCCCCAGCTACAGCATGTGCTGTGTGAGGTGAATGACAAACTGGTTATTTTACACAATAATGGGCCTTATTTGGGGGAATACAGGGATGTTAGGACCCCGTGTCCCTGGATGACATACCCTTATGTATGAAGTGGGTCATGTAGGAGGTTTACCATACAATGGAAGCAACATAGTGGTGAAATGTCATTTTGCCATCGACCTGAGCTCACAGATCCCTCACGACTGATTGAGTGCCTATGATGTTGTTTGTGCTGTGATAATATGTGGTGACATCAGTCTCCCCAAAGGGGTTAACAGCGCATTTCCTGGTATGTGACCTGAGGTCATGTGCCTGACACCAGTCATGTATCTGTGTGAGACCCTCCTGGCCAGATGTCCACATCACTAGGGAATCTGGGGACAACACACAGCATGCAGTCATCTGTAGACATGGACAGTCGTAGGCCAATGGGTGTGAACTGCACCTCAGAAGTGTACATCACACATAACAGAGGTCCACACACAGAATAACAGGTCATGCTGCTAGTTATGGGTCAAAAGCTTGAGGTGGAATTTCCTATATGGATAAGTTGGGTCCTGTCAGAGCACCAGTGAGCTTCCCCTATGATAACATATGGTGTGATGCATATATGGGAGCATATATCTATTATGCCCAAGTGGGTTATATTGTCAAAGACTTTGTCCAGGTCAAGGTAAGTAGTGTGCACTGTCAGCTCCTATCCATGGCTTTGGTGACTGTGTCAAAGCAGTCAACAGAGTATAACAGACATGATTCCTTCCTTCACAAAGCCTAACTGTGTGAAATGGAGTATGTGGAGGTTGTTAATGAGGTTCACTATAAACTGTGCTATGGCCTTACAGAACAGCTTAATTAGGCTGATGGGTATATAATGTGACAGACTGGTGGATGCTACACCTTAGTGTAAAGGGATGACAGTGGTTGTCCTTCACACAGCTGGGACAAAGGCAGTAGTCAGGGCTCTTTTGAATACAGTGTCTTATGGTGTTGCAAGGTTATGCTTGGGGTCATGTAGGATGCATCCTGTGATATGATAGGTTCCTATGTTGGATGTATATCATGATTTTCACATCTCAGTGGTGACCTGTTCCCTACATATAGGAGAAGGGGGCAGGAACTGTGGACATTCTGATGTACTGATGGGGGGACAGGGGGTGAAGCCTACACTGACTCTGATCAGGCATCACGTACGTCATACCTACAGCAGTGGTATAGCTGGTGTCCTTCACCACCACACATGAGCAGATGCAAGTGTTTCCTGTGATGTTGCAGACATATGTGTAGAACAGGGGATGATTTTCTGTAGTGGATGTCGGCAATGTGGGCTCTAGGTTTGCTGCGCAGGTTTCCAGGAGTGATTCAATTCACTTGTTCACTCTAATGGGACATTGCTCAAACAAATGAGCACCTCCTCCTACTTTGCCTCAGATAGAGGTATGTTATCCCTGTTATAGACACTTATGTATTGCAGATGTCCACCAGACAGATGTATGTATCCTTGCAGAGGATGATGTAGTCCTGTCAAGTATACCTGACTCCATGCATCTATACAAATGCACATATAGCACTTGTGTGTATGTGTGGATATTGGTTCCAGTCCCTACAGAGGAGTTGGGGGCTGTAAAGCTGTGTATGCCATCCCCCAGAAGTCTGTATTCCACGATGGAGGTGTATGTTTGTCTGACTCTAGCTAGATGGGTATTGTGGGAGATGGTGACTGCAAACATGACAGCATGATGGTTGCTTTGCCAAGGAGGATGACACTGTTGAGGTGCTGCAGTGGTACGCTGTTTTGTGTAATATCAACTCCAACACACCTTCACCTCATGTGGGGGTAGCCCCTATCTGCACTGAGGTGTTTGTAATTCCACTGTTGATGGCTCTCTGGCCATTTGTCTGCTGGCATGGGTACGTCTCCTAATGTATGTTTGGGTCATTCAAGTGACCCAGGATCAGGGTACAGACCCAAGTCATAATACAGTTGATAAGGTCCATATAGGCAGAATGGGCTTCCTGGTCACATGTGGTGGCAGTGATTTTAATAGGTGTGTTGGCAATGGTGAACTGCCCCCGCATTGTCCCCTGTGAATTTTACTCCCTGTACAGAATGGAGGTGTGTATGTGTCTCATTTATACTGACATAACATGTCCCATGTCATTTCCGCACACACTTTGGGGTATGACTGTATGATAGGATGGTTGACCAGGTAAGACTGGGGTGCTCTCTTCAGCTTTGAACCATGTGTGTGTGACTGCACAGATGTCAGCATTTCCCAGGGTTAAGAATGTTTGCATTGGGGGCAGAGTGATGTGTAGACTCCTAGCTTTTAGCAGCATGGCATTCAATGTGTGCTGTACTGACAGTTGTAATTTGTTAGTGATAACCTCACCAGTTTTCCTAATGAAGGCAATATGGGGGTGGCACGAACCATTGCCAGGTGCCTGAATGGCAGTTGAGACAGATGGAGGCCATCTCTGTCGAAAATCGTGGTCTGTTTACCATATCATCCTAGGCTCACAGGTACTATAACCCCCTGGAATATCACAGGATAAAAGGCCATATGTTAAGGTCAATCATTTCCTGAGTGTAATGTGGTATCGGTCTGGGTGACAGCAGAATCGTGCTTAAGACTAGGGACATACCTGCCTGGGACACATAATCAGTGTGGTCACTCATCTTTCACTGTATATAATCCAGAGACATACATCTCAGTTCAGGCATGCCAACATGGACTGTGACAGACTCATGACAGTACCTGTTGGTGAGAGACAGTAGTTAGTATGGGATTTGGTGGATTCTGTTGCCTGACACACAAGTATCTGTGACCATCCACATATACAGCCACGTGAGAGGCACATCAGTGTGTCACACAGTGGAGTCTCCTATGTGTAATATGTTTGACATGAAGATATGCCTGCATGGATGTGGGACACATGTGGCTATGTGTGATATGTACTGTGTAGGGCTGTGGCATTCACATGTGGCTGTGCCTCAGAGGTCTCCTTTGTTTGTGAATGTGTATGTTGGGGACCTCTGCATATGTTATGTCATTACGTTAATACTGTGCCATTCATAGTGGCAGCCTTTGCATACCTGTACACATATGTCAGGTCAATCTGCATTTGTGGGGGGGGGGTAGTAATGCCCACATGTGCACACATATTGTGAATGTCAGCAATGTGGGTAGTATCACAGTTTGTACTGTACATGTTGATATATGCGGATATTATCCTATACCAATGCCACATTTGTGTCTGCTGACAATACCTCTCCCACACAAATCTCCATAGGTACCTCTGGTGTGGCCAAGGTACATCAGTGACTGTGGCACTGTTTTGTTATGGCTCATCTATACCCTAGGCATGTTAAGGGCTGCCAGTCTGCCATGGATGCAACTGTTAAGTTTAGCCATATTGCAATATTTGCATGTTCACTTGTGGAGGGGTTCACTGCAGTGCATTACACTGGTACTCACAGAATCATATTTGCAAGAGCTGTAACATATTAGCACATATTTTGGTGAAGGTGTAGGCAGTCTGCTATAAAGGGGTGCATTACTGTTGTGGAAACAAGTGCACTGTGTTTTAGGTGAAGGTCCATCACATACACTGACATGTCATTTATCTCACAGGTGTATAGTAGTAGCAACATTAACTAGATGCATGTTGTTAAGGGCCTGTCTTGTGTGTGTCTGTTGTGGTCTGTGTGTTGTGCATGGCATCAGCCATAACATGTGATCTGTGTAATGCATTTCTGGCACCTCACCTGTGTGTGTGTGTGTGTGTGTGTGTGTGTGTCAGCAGACATTATAGTGCAGGACTTAACATAGTCATGTTGTCTTTTCCTCATGGGTGACCATGGGGGTTGGAGTGTGTCCACCTCACAACCTGACGTCAGTGTCTCATTGGACTCTGATGATGATGTTGGCCATAGCTTGGCAGAGGTGAGGTTGTTGGGGGCTGAATCTGTCCAGTTGGTTTACATCCCACTTCCTCTCCCAATGTGCCCGCACACAGTCAATATGCCCACACATACCATGTCCCCAGCAGCCACAGATATTGGTCAGTCAGAGGTTGGTGGCATCGAAGAGGACACTATGGTAAGTATGGCTTCTGTGACTGTAAACAGTAGTCATATCCAGAGAGCTGGTGAGCTCCCACACAGGCAGATTGACAGGGGTGCTCGAAGGAGGACTGCTGTCCATTCAGCACCTCTCAGAGGTGTCACAGCATGTGTCACCTGACACATGTTTCAGTCTGTCATGGAGGCACATGCACATTGTAAATGGTACACCAGATGGATGCTAAGGGTCTTGTATGCCTCACTGCCTGGCATGCATTACTCCATCCACAGCATTGGTGATGCCTTACATCATTTCTCTGATGTAGTGGATAGACAGTGGGGTGTGACATTTTCAGTTCTTAACAGTGCAATGTCTGTGCTTGAAAATGTAGTGGAAGTAAGGAGTCAGACACATGGATGTAGGTCAGCAACAACATCAGCTGAGAGCTCACATGACCCTGCACAATCACTCTCTCATAGTGGCAGTACCACCAGCACTGCTGAAGGGGGGGTGTTGTCCACACCACAATGTGGCAGGTCATGGGCATGTGATCGTGGGTGCTCTCATGAGAGACAGAAATCCAGCAGACACCAGTCGCCATCAGTAAGTAGTACCACATCTGGCCCTGGGCATGGTGGCGCCAGTGCAACTCCTAGCAGAATCAGTTCCTGTGTTTGTGGCTGGAAACAGTGAACTGTCCATTCTGCCATGTACATTCCACAGCTGTCCAACATACCCTTGTTCAGGGCCGGCACATGGCTTGACTGTGTACATGCACACCCTCACACATCACTGTCACATGCAGATCACCACTAGACACACACATGCTCATCTCCATGGCCCAGCTGACCAGCATCCCACCAGACTCAATCACTAACAATGTCAACTGTGTGGCAGAGCGTAGGTCTTTGCCAACACCACATCACACCCTGTGCATGTGATGATACCTGTGCCACATCACTGTCATCTATACCATCAATGCAAGGATATGCTAATATGTGTCTGATGCACTGGGGAATATAGTACAGGTAATGGCAGTTTGTAGTGCAGTAGTGTTATGCTCTGTAAGGTGCTGTCTGCTGGCAATTGTCATGCGTACACATGAAAGTGCATGTACCATTGTGCCATGATGCTGTATTGCTGTTAGTATTGCTGAGTGACTGTTGTCTCCCAGACCTTATTCTGTTTGTGTTGCAAGTGTCTGTGTCTGTACATCATGGGGACCTGCTGCCAGTACAGCAGCAAAGGATGGTATAGTGACAATGCAGAAATGTCACATCAGCGAGGTATGGCTGTATATGTGCATGGTTACCTAGGTGCATATGTGTAGAACAGTGTGTGAGGAACAATGGGGGCAGACAGCATAATCTTGCATGCATATCCCTTGACACAGCATGCTACCCTTAATACATTTCACCTGGGAGTTCTGTAGGATCACAGCTTCATAGGATCATAGAAGGTTACTACAGTAAGAGCCCTGGATCCCTTACAAGCCTAGACATTGCTTTTATCCCCAACAGAATCATCAATCACCACCTGTTGCCCCCATCATTGAGGGACACAGGTGCTACCCCTGGGACAGGTTTGTGGTTTTCCATCCACTCATCATGGCTGCACCTGAGGAGAGTATGCATGGTACTCTGTTTGACATGTCTGAGAAGTGCATTCCTGAGACAGGGCAGCCTCTGGGAGGCAAACCTGCCTCTCCAGCAGGTTTTGTTGATGTTGCATATAAGATTCAGGCCTGTCATGCTGGTAATGTGTCAAGAGATAGACTCACAAATATGGGGCAACTGTTGAAGAGCTGGGCACAACATTGCCATCTAGGTGTGCCACAGCACAGCTGTGGACATCCTGTCCAATACTGAGTGGGCCACTACTGATTCAAGGCTGTATGCATGGAACAAGTGTTGGAGGCCATGGATTACCTTGGAGGATATTACTATGGCCTTTCCAGCTGCTGCAGATGTCTGGATAGGTGCATACCAAATGGGCTAGACTATACAGAGGTAATGTCCAACTTTAGTCTAGATGCGCTCCCTTTAGCTATGTACAAGGCTTTTCTGACCACTGCTACTACTTGCTGGCTGAATGCAACAGAGTTATCTACCTGACTACCCAAGCCTCTCAATGCAGGTTGTGTGTTTATGGGCTTGCCATTGATGTGGGAAATAGTAGGGCCATGTCCTTGCCCTATGGTATGATGGTACTGTTTCTGCATTCAGGTTGACACCAGGACCTTGGCACCATTCCATACCCAATGTATGAACCCCATTATAGTGACTTAACATTAGTTAGTGGGTCAGTGACTGACAGCACACTATTTACAGTAGCCACAGCCTTAGGCAGTACCTACAATTGTGGGTGATGGCAGTTAGCATTCATGCCTAGATACATATGGGTCATTGGGGACAGCAGCTGCTAACAGGGACTCCACGTGTCTACATATTGCACACACATGAGCAACACAGAGTATGTTTACCACCTTATCAAATGTGCAGTGTAGGACAGTTCTTGTAGTATCATGAGAGTGTCAGGGCAAACCATACCCACTGCAAGTGCAATGGATAGGAGTTCTATTAGTTTTCCAGTATGACAAGCTTCTTTGTGTCACATATACATAGCTTATGCTATGTCTCATTACATTAAGGTGCTTCTGGTGTTACATAACTACATTATGTGACTATTACACAACTTTAGAAAATGTTTGTAGTCCTATACTCTTGGATATTTGTATTGATTGATTTGTTTTCACAAGTCACACCTGGCCAAACATGGACTGCAACCTGCAGGGTGGGACAGGTGGTGGCCTACTTTTCTGTATGACTTTATCCAGATGTTTTGCTGGAAGGCGTTGAGAGGTATGATGGTGGCCCTAACACAGTCACACTGCTGACAACTGGTTGCAGGAAGGAAGGCATCAAACACAAAACGTAAGAACAGGCAGTTTAATCCAAAATGAAGCGCTTTTCGTCACAGTAAATATTGTGATTTCTTCAGATAAAAACAACATTGAGAGCATGCCCTTAAGTAGTCAGCGAGCAGTAGTTAATTAGTTAGGTAATTAACCAATATTAGTTAATCAGTTCATTTAATTCTTCTTGACAACAAATTGAAAACTAGTGCTCATAGAAACTGTAGTTTCTAAAAACTACAAAAGTGTCACAAACACATTTAGAAACACCCAAATGCAAAACTCAAACCCTAACCCTACAGAAGAACCAATGCCAAATATTCTTATATACCATAAAATACCTACAAAGGTTTTTGTACTTTATAAGTACTAAATATCTAAAATACTAAAATGACATGGTAAACCCATGTTGATTTTTAAGATCTTATGTACAATTGATACATACTTTACATGAATTCTATACATAAAACTCTATCTAGTAAAGCTTTTTAATTTCAGAAAACATACAATAGAACATCTTTCATTTAGACCTGAATACTGCCCTGCATTGGTGTTCAACTGCCATATTAATTCTAAATGTTCTAACTCCAGTGAAACTGGACCCCCCCCCCCATGTTATCGGGTACAATTTGGTCTATTGCCTTGAACAAAAACCTGTGATCCATGTATTCGCAGATATGTTTAGCTAGGGAACTGTCTTCGCTCAATTTGCCAATTTGATATAGATGTTCATATATTCTTTCCCGCAATTTCCTATCTGTTTTTCCTATATAGAATGTGGGACACACTTGGCATTGGGTGTGTGTGTATGCGTCAGCAGACATTATAGTGCAGGACTTAACATAGTCATGTTGTCTTCCCATCACGGGTGACCATGGGGGTTGGAGTGTGTCTGCCTCACAACCTGATGTCAGTGTCTCATTGGACTCTGATGATGATGTTGGCCATAGCTTGGCAGAGGTGAGGTTGTTGGGGGCTGAATATCACCCCTTTAGACTGGCAGTTTAATCTAAATCTGGCAGTGTATTGAGTGCCTTTGATCTTAAACTTCTGACCCACATCCATATGTTTACAGTACTTACACATACCACATTTATACATCCCACATCTACTGACTAGTGTATTAGAGTCTCTTTCAACTAGATTTTTTAAATTGGCTCCTCTTTTGAAGGTAATTCTAGGTGTGTGAGCCACTTTCTTACTTATAAAAGTGTCTGATCGTAGTAGGCCCCAGTTCTTCCTGATGATCCCACATAAGTCCAAAGCATCTACACTGAATGAAATAATGAAATTAGCATCTACACTGAATGAAATAATGAAATTATTGAAATTACTAAAATTCTGGAGTACATTACTGTTGGTGTTCCCTTCAATATGTATACCTATAGTATCAGTAGGTGTATCAATTCGATTTTGACTTAAAATAGGTTTGTACACTCCGTTCGTATGCTTATGAATCACCTCTTCAATAAGCAGATTCAATATCTGTATCGGATAATCCCTCTTAGTGAGCATCTCCTTCAGGTTGTTACATTCTAAGTAGAAGTCTCTATCTAGGGAGGACATCTTAGCTGCCTTGACCAACTGTCATTTTACTACTAACTTGTTCTGGTGGTAGAGGTGACAGCTAGAAAAGTGCAAGAAACTATTAGAATGTTTATTTTCTCTATATATGTGCATTGTAGCATTCACTGGTTGTATCTTTACAAATCAAAACACCCAAGTATGATATGGAATTTGCACCAAATTGTGATGTAAACTGCAAAATGTCAGTTGTCTTATTAAAGTAACTGACAATTGCATTAGCTGTGCCATTATTACCCCTTATCACCATGAAGATGTCATTCAAGAATCTAGTGTAGTAGTGTGCCTTGTCTTGGACCCAGTTGTTCTGTAGGACAAATTCATGTTCCCAGTCAGCCATTACTAAATTGGTGAAACTGGCGCCACATGGGGACCCCATGGCTATCTCTGATAGTTGTATAAACAATCTTTTGTCAAAGATTACATAGTTATTGGACAAAATAATGTCCAATAGTTCAGTAAGCAAACTTATTGTATCATTAGGTATGCCCTTGATTCTCAGAATGTGGCTAATTCTCTCCATGTTCTCCATGTGTGAGATGGACGTATACAAGTCCTTAACATCTACTGTTAAATAATTGTAACTATTATCATATTGTAAATTATTTAGAGAGTGTAGGAACGACCAAGAGTCCGTGCAAATTTGTTTCTCACTAGTTACATATTTTTGTAGCACAGAATCCACATATTTTGCACATGCATACGTTATGCTGTTTCTGGCATCAACTAGTGGTCGAAAGGGAGGGTTGCTTATATCTTTGTGCATTTTAGGTACCCCAAAGATATTAGGTATTCTGGTCACTGGCATAGATAAATAGTTAAATAGATTAATATCTATTCTGCTTTCAATGTACAATTCATATATACAAGATTTAATGTGACTGTAAGCTGTATTTAACTCGTTTCTAGAAACTTCTTTATAAGCATCTGTGTTGAGTATTTGTAACATTCTAGTACTATAATCACTGATGTTCATCATAACCAGTCCCCCTCCCTTGTCAGGTTTCATTAATCTCAAACCAGCTGTTTGCAATTCATCTAATAATTGCTTCTCTCTTACAGTAATATTTCTTACAAAATTCTTGATGGTTTTATTTTTCACCAATTCATTCCTGAAGTCCAACTCACAAATTTGCTCGAACAGGTCTAAAATTGGGTGCAATGGTGGATTGAATGTACTAGGAATGTGAAACTCATCTTTTCTGGTAGTATTTTCACCTAAGATGAGATTTGGGTTAAGTTTACGCACAAACAATTTTAGGTCTATAAGTGAAGAGGCAAGGTTTGATCGATAACATGGCAAAAAATTCAACCCTTTAGCAAATAGCTCCACTAGGACAGAGAAATTGTAGATAATAAAGTCATTCTCTTTGTTGTAAAGCAATTTACAAAAACTGCTACCTGCATCAATGTTCACTTCTTCATTCTGTTCTCCTTCTTGTTCTTCCTCTGATTCTGGTAGTGTGCTGGTTGCTGGGGCTTGTGGTTTAGTGAACGGTTCTGAAAATTTTCACCTTGGCCATTGTGTGTGCTGTCATTATTAGATGTGTTGTAGTATATTTTTTTTTGCTGGTAGATCCTTTCACTCATACGAGGTACAGTTTGTGCTGCCACATCTTCGTCATGAAAATCAAGGTTGTCGACCTCCTCATTCATAGTAGACACACCTCTGCTACTCTCTTGAGAAACAAATTTGCAAGGACTCTTGGTCGTTCCTACACTCTCTAAATAATTTACAATATGATAATAGTTACAATTTTTTAACAGTAGATGTTAAGGACTTGTATATGTCCATCCCACACATGGAGGGCATAGAGAGAATTAGCCACATTCTGAGAATCAAGGGCGTACCTAACGATACAATAAGTTTGCTTAGTGAACTATTGGACATTATTTTGTCCAATAACTATGTAATCTTTGACAAAAGATTGTTTTTACAACTATCAGGGATAGCCATGGGATCCCCGTGTGGCGCCAGTTTCACCAATTTAGTAATGGCTGACTGGGAAC
Organism: Protopterus annectens; assembly: GCF_019279795.1. NCBI lineage: Eukaryota > Metazoa > Chordata > Ceratodontiformes > Protopteridae > Protopterus > Protopterus annectens. Next base: position 1,647,716,858 of record NC_056725.1, read on the forward strand.
ATGAATTTGTCCTACAGAACAACTGGGTCCAAAACAAGGTACACTACTACACTAGATTCTTGGATTACATCTTCATGATGATAAGGGGTGACAATGACACAGCTAATGCAATTGTCAGTTACTTTAATGAGACAACTGACTTTTTGCAGTTTACATCACAATTTGGTGCAAATTCCATATCATACTTGGATGTTTTGATTTGTAAAGATACAACCAGTGAATGCTGCAATGCACATATATATAGAAAATAAACTTATTCTAATAGTTTCTTGCACTTTTCTAGCTGTCACCCATACCAACAGAAGAAGTCAGTAGTAAAAGGAGAGTTGGTCAGGGCATCTAGGATGACCTCCCTAGATAGAGACTTCTACTTAGAATGTAAAAACTTGAAGGAGATGCTCACTAAGAGGGGTTACCCGATACAGATATTGAATCTGCTTATTGAAGAGGTGATTCATAAGCATACGAACGGAGTGTACAAACCTATTTTAAGTCAAAATCGAATTGATACACCCACTGATACTATAGGTATACATATTGAAGGGAACACAGACAGTAATGTACTCCAGAATTTTAGTAATTTCAATAATTTCATTATTTCATTCAGTGTAGATGCTCTTGACTTATGTGGGATCATCAGAAAGAACTGGGACCTACTACGATCAGACACTTTTATAAGTAAGAAAGTGGCTCACACACCTAGAATTACCTTCAAAAGAGGAGCCAATTAAAAAAAAAATCTAGTTGAAAGAAACTCTAATACACTAGTCAGTAGATGTGGGATGTATAAATGTGGTATGTGTAAGTTCTGTAAACATATGGCTGTGGGTCAGAAGTTTAAGATCAAAGGCACTCAATACACTGCCAGATTTAGATTAAACTGCCAATCTAAAGGGGTCATATACCTAGCCCAATGCCAAATGTGTCCCGCATTCTATATAGGGAAAACAGATAGGAAATTGTTGGAAAGAATATATGAACATCTATACCACACTAGCAAATTGAGCAAAGACAGTGCCCTAGCTAAACATATCCACGAATACATGGATCACAGGTTTTTGTTCAGGGCAATAGACCAAACTGTACCCGATAACGTGGGGGGGGGTCCAGTTTCACTGGAGTTAGAACATTTAGAATTAATATGGCAGTTGAACACCAATGCAGGGCAGTATCCAGGTCTAAATGAAACATGTTCTTTTGTATGCATTCTGAAATTAGAAAGCTTTACTAGGTAGGGTTTTATGTACATAATTCATGTAAAGTATGTATCAATTGTACATAAGACCTTAAAAATCAACAATAGTAAGAACGAACATGGGTTTACCATGTCATTTTAGTTCTTTAGATATTTGGTACTTATAAAGTACAAAAACCTTTGTCGGTATTTTATGGTATATAAGAACATTTAGTACTGGTTCTTCTGTAGGGTTAGGGTTTGAGTTTTGCATGTGGGTGTGTATAAATGTGTTTGTGGCACTTTTGTAGTATTTAGAAACTGCAGTTTCTATGAGTACTAATTTTCAATTTGTTGTTAAGAAGAATGAAATGAACTGATTAACTAATATTGGTTAATTACCTAACTAATTAACTACTGCTCACTGACTACTTAAAGGCATGCTCTCAGTGTTGTTTTTATCTGAAGAAGTCACAGTATTTACTGTGATGAAAAGTGCTTCATTTTGGATTAAACTGCTTGTTCTTACATTTTCTGTTTGGTGCCTTTCTTTCTGCAACCAGTTTCCAGTTTTGTGTTCTTTCATTGGCTTGTATCTACAGTCACACTGCTGCAAGGGGAAGGGGATATACATACATCCACACACACCCAGTCATGAACTGCCCTTGTTGACAGTAGGAGCCCTACCTGCCTAGTTTTACATACGATAGCGCTATATACATATGCTATATACATATCACATGTGTCACAGATCTTATATATTTTTACAGTGTCTGCCACTACTATTCAGGTGGGTGACATCTGCAACTGCTGTTAGGATTGCCAGTGAAGGGGTTAACAGGCTTGCACAGGCCTTTAAACTGGTATAACACACACACACACACACACACACACACACACACACACACACACACACCCACACACACACACACACACACACACACAAACACACATGGTGGGTGATGTGAAATTACAACCCCTAACTAACTACTATTACACGGTGGAGCTCACCATACTATTTGCACGTGCCACTGGTTACTATCAGTGTACGAGTGCCTGCAGCACTACATCAGTCTTGATCTTTCAGGGTCTCTCTCTCTCTCTCTCTCTCTCTCTCTGCCCCTGACAGATGAGGGTAATTGTGTCTCATGGGGGTGGGGAGAGACAGTTAAGGTGTACATAGCTGTCTGTATGCACAGGCATATATAGATATTACAGTTCTATAGTCAGATGTGTGTTCAGACAAGTTCTGAAATTAGCTGTGTATGAGCATGCCCAGTATGACCATGAATATTAACAGTGGGACTCCAGGCCAGACCTACCTGTACTCCAGTCCAGGATTTTGTGTGCTACAGCCAACTGGCTGATGAACCTGTTTAAACAGTCCAGCACACCACTGATATACTGGCTGAGCGATCTCCTGGCTGTGTGCTATCCTTATTAACTGAGTCATATCTAGGGTGTGTACAGAGTGTATTGGACTGAGCAGAGTTTTGCATAATATGTGTGATATATTTTACATAGCACTGTGATTTCCTGGTATGTCAATGGCAGATTTATGTAGATTAATGTGATGAACCACTGACAGACATTTGGCTATTGACACCATACACTGCAGGGAACCCATGCTACTGTATGAATTGTTGTAGTCTGCACATTCTACATTTGTCTGGCCAGTGGTTCTTCCTTCCCCTTATATGTGGGTCTTTGTCCTGCTCTGCTCCAGTTCCAGGCTTTGTCCATAGTTGCTGCTCTATGTAGTTGTAGTTATGGTGTGACTGGTGTAGAAGATGTAACCCCACAATCAGAGTTACAGACTTCACACCTCTGACTGTACCTGTTTCACAGGTTGTCCAACATTGTGCTCCCTACATCTGCTGCGGTCCTGAGATGGTTTGTTTTGCACTGTTATTATAAGTCTGCATGTTGGCCATACCTCTCAAACTCTTACAGTCAGACGTGGACAGGGCCATATATAACAGTAGGACACAGGCTCACATATGTGGACAGGCTCTTAATATTGCGTTTACAAAAGTAGACAGTTGGTAGACTGGTTTAGTATTAGCTTGCATTTTCTTATGGGTATGAAATCTGTATCACAACTGTCTGTCATTTATATTTTCACATCAACCTTTATTGGTTTGCCAATAATTTGCAAGACAAATGCAATGTTATGACAAACAGAACAGATATGTGAGGCATACATGTGGACATTCTGCGAGACCCTGCCATTTGTGCAGTATGAATGGTGCCCACTGACTTTTTGTCAGTACTGTTCTACTAGGCATCATGTAGGTTACTCAGAGCTGTGTACTGTCCATATCTGTGGCCCCCTGTCCCTCCTTTGTTTCTGGCTTTGTTCAGCTTCCCAGCAGTAACAAATACTGAGATCTGGACAGTCTGTAGAACTCCAACTATAGGTGTAGCTCGCATGCAAAGTAGTAGGCACAGCCAGTCTCGACCCATGGACCCTATCAATCACAGTAATGTATTTAGTCCACTAAGCCACAAAAGCCACAGACAGTGCAGTGTATGTCCTGACACTATTAACCACACACATACATAGCACATTGACCCCTGCATAGTGTGGAAATGGAACATGTTAGCAAGTTGATTGAGACAGTGCTGGGAATGTGTGGTCTGCTGCTATTACCTTACAAACATATATTTTATTGCATTTTAATGGGAACACGGGTGTGCGGGGGGTAGGGGAACACGGGTGTGCAGGGGTAGAGGACCATACCTCTCAACTGTACAGATTTTCACAGAATGTCCAGATGTTTGCCTCATCTTTTGGGTCCATTTTTCATAAAAGTGTGTTTTTCTGCCAAATTACTACAAAATCATTACAGACTGCAGTTAGAAAATAGTGATGAGATATTTGAGTTTCAGACTTCATTCCTTTCAGACCTTTCAGAAAATTCATGCTAATGCAAAACCTATTATTCTATCCACTTTCTAAGTTTGTAAGTGCAATATTTAACAATGGCCCCTCTTTTTGAGCCTTTGTCCCACTCTTCTTTATGGCTTTGTATGGATGTTGTGCTCTAAGAGGTTGAGAGGTAAGTAGGGGACTCCAACCTTGACATCCATGCATCTGTCTTATGACCCTGCCATACCTCTCAACCTCTTAAAGCAAGACATATGGGCAAAGCCATAAATAACAGGTGAACAAAGGCCCTAAAATAGGGACACTTTTTAAATAGTGCTATTAAAAACTTAGAAAGGTGATAGAATAATAGGTTTTGCATTAGTATGACATTTATAAAGGATATGAAGTCTGAAACTCAACATCTGCCATTATTGTTTGACTTCAACCCTCAGTAATTTGCCAATGATTTATCATAAAACCACAATTTTATTAGAACTAGACCAAAAATATGGGGCAAAAATCTGGACATTCTGTGAAAATTTGTGCAGTTGAGAGGTATGGACCCCGCTGTTTGTAAGTCAGCATGGTGGTAACCAAAAAGTTACGTGGGAGAGAGACATTGTGGAGAAGAAAGTCCTATACTTAGCAGTGGAGGATGTACCTGATATGGAGCCTGTGGAGGAGCTGGCTTCAGGGGATGACTGTGTAAGGTGGAGGTAGGTGCAGTACACCATGACTCAGGCAGTGAGGTAGCATTTGGTTCATGACTATTGTCCAGATTAAACATAACTAAAATAGGAGAAGTAAGTCATTCAATGATACAACCAGGTTATGCTGCACCATGCATGGACTGACCACACTATGCATTAGACATAGGCTATCCAGATAAAAGAGTTCTGAAGGCAGAGAATAGATGTCATCATGTGCACAGGTGGGAAGGACTGCACTGATGAGTGTCAACAATGGACAATATTTGTGCGAGGTGAATTAATGCTATGTGTGGATGTGTAAGTCATGGATGAGTGAGTTTGAGGAGCTGTGCAGACTGGGCAAAAAGTGGGTGCTGTCTGCAGTATGGTGTAACCGGAAAATGTAGGGTATACTGATGGGTATAGTTGGGCATTCATGGTCAGGGCTCCAGCAGACAGTGCAGCACTATTTCATGTCAAGTGAGGAGTGCTGAGGAACCCACATGAGAGCTAAGTGCCAACCTTATAAATCACTGTCCATGAGGGTGCCCATTCCTGTGAGGGTCACAAGCATGGCCCACTGTATAAACAGAAAATGGATGATTTGGAAGTATGAATGGTGAGATGTCCCAAGGATAGTCTGAGCACAAACCCCCTATCTCCATCCATGCTTTTCCACAGATCCTTCAATACTGAACGGTAATTTGGAGGCGCTGACACTAACTGTCCTTGACTGTGCCTTCTGCCTCCAAGTGTGGGTCTCCCTGCCAGAGGCAGACATGAATTTTCCACAAGATGTGAAATGGCTATGATTGATAACCACAGAGGGACATCAGCAGCAAACAAACTCATACTGTCATCTCTCCATAATGCTGTACATATGGCCCAGGCACTCCCACAGTCCAAGTGCAACTCAACCAATTCAGTTATGGCTGTAATGGTCTCTGCATGTCCATGTATAATGAACCTGCACAAATGCTGTGTCGTGGAAATTGAGGCACTCAGCTGAGGAGGGGATCATTATCTTGGAAGTGGCCTGCTAACACTATTCCCACCCCTGCAATCCCGCTGTTGCTCATTAGAGGTAGCAGCAACCAAGGGTGTCTCTACCACTGGAGATGAGGGAGCTACCTGTGCAGATGTGTTACTCACATTTTGTACCGCTGTTCCATTCTGGGTCCAAGGGTTGAGTTGCACAGGCACAGGAGTCATGCCCATGGAATTGGGAGGGGACATATTACCTTTGTTTACTACGGACATTATGACCACAGGTAATGCCAGTATTTGGATGGCATCATCATCATCAGGGTGAGTTAGCTTCCCAACATGAGGCAGGCCTATATCCTCAATGGAGGAACCAGATAATACAGCATTAATGCAAAAATATCAGCATAACTGTTTATGTGTGTATCCTTGACAACTCCCCGCAGCACAGTGTAAGTAATCCTATATACCAGAGTGCTATAGAAAATCTTTCAGCAGCATACGATCAGCAGACTGACATTGTAGTTGTATACCTGATGTTCATGAAACAAGAAAGAAGCCATGTTCATTACTTGTCTCACCCTGAGTCAAAACAGTATCACAAATAATACTACATGTTACAACATACACACTTGGGGTTTTACAGACTGATGTTTGAGGTGCTGTGGCAGTTCAGCAGCCATGTTCAGAACTGCACTCTGGATATTGTAAGTGTCTGGACACAAAGACAGTGATGCCAGGAACTCCTTCATGTCTGTCAATGATGACTTTATTAGTAGTTCCCTACTTGTTGCCCTCCACTCCTGTGCCAGGTAGGTTGCCTTAGTGTGCACATGCACAAGCATGTCAATATCCCTTTCGATGGACCTGTTCACCTGTCTTATTTTGGCAACTGACAGCACTGATCTCCTGTAAAAGGTCCCACCAGGCACGGTTATGGAATGTTTGGCCAAATCTCAGTTGAATATCATCCGTTGCATGCAGCAGGATTTCATTCTCTGCCTGAATTTTCTCTTTTGGTGTAATTTGCTATTGGACATGGCAACCTACAAAATCAAAGAACTGGTGCTATATCCTACATAGTACACAGCAATATCAATTGCTTACATGATAAATTTTGCATATCACACATGATATGACACATACAATATGTAAGACCACCATCCCTGTCGCAGTACTAAATATGATATTTTTCTGGGTATTGCTGTGACACTTGCCAAAGTATGCTGAACAGATAACCTTGCAGAAACACAGGCATATCTGAAACAGATTATGTGTTGTGTTTTTGGGCCACAGTGGCAAACATATTTCTTCTATCAAAACTGTTAATTGGCTATTAATGTGGAGAATTGCATCACATTTATCCTCTGAACTGTCGTAGTGTTACATGCCCAGAAATGCAATTAGCTGCTATGTTTGATAATCTTCTTATAGATTCATAGGTAAGTACTAGGCTAGCTGCCCTTGAAGACTATTTTAAGCCTAGCCAAATTCCCGTTTTGTGCACAAGATAACCTATCCCATTTTGTTATAGAATGGCCTTACTCATCCCATGGTCAATATTACCATTAATGAGAATGACTAGAATCATACATTAGATAATTTGAGGAGATAATTTCATTTGATAATTTTAATTCTTGACAATGATATGCACCCCTGTGTCACCTGAATGCTCCTGTGCATTAAACCTGCAAAGTAATTGATACACATAGTCCGCAGGTTACACTCACATACAAACAAGTGGAGTACTAGTGGCTATATGTTTTTTTTTCTTTTTTCTTTGTGGTTTGCTCACTACTTTAAATAACTATACAGTCATGCTCTGTTTTTGTGGCACCCATGCCTGTCTGTCTAAGTGATGCCTGCCACAAAAACACATGCTAAATGTTGTTGTCCTAAACATTTGGGTTACCCATGTTTGTAACCTGAGCCATCTCTACCATGTAACACTTGCTGAGCCTATAACTTTAAATTATGCTGTTTCTTACCATACTTTAATTTGAAAATGCTTGTGTTACTCCAACCCACAACATATCATTTCTTGCTATCTGGTACTAGGTCAATTTTTTGTCATATTGTGCAGATAGCATTATCCATTATTGATTTGTCTGCAGTGCACTTCATTACACCAAACTCCATTGGTGTGTTTTTTTCTATAACTTAACCATCTAGGATACTATTGAGAGCCTAAGCACTTATTCTTCCACCTGAGTTCCAGACATCTAGGGACCACATTCTACCTCTACTCCTTGTGTGGCTAATCTACTTACATTGTAAACCTCTGTTTTGTTACCAGACACAGAATCCACTGTTGGAAGATGTATACATCAAACCTCTCAACCTGGAAACATCAAAAATCTGGAAAAAGGCCCATGACAAATAGGTACAAATGTGTATGCTGATTAACATAAAATTTGCATACATAATTGTGTAACCCCATCCACGCTTATGGAATTGTGGGATACCAACTTTCTCACATAAACTGAAGGAACAGACAACAAAAATATGGCCCCAGACCCTGTAGTAAATGGTAACCATTTTTTTTGCAATGTGCAGCAATGATGTTCACTGGGAAGGGAGAAGATGATGAACCTTAGGATTTTGTTTCTGGTGACTTGCAGTATGTGGGCTTTGTGATAAAAGTAGGACATTTAATTACTGGTAGACACTATTCTAATCTTAGCAAAAGAATATTATAGTTTACTAGGACTTCCAAAAGTCATTCTCCATGGCCTACTGATTGTATTTATTTATTTATTTATTGCCGTTGGTTTACCAGGATAGTCCATTGGGCCATAAAGAACCCGTTTTCAATAGAGTCCTGGGGAGAAAAGCTCCATAACAGAAGGTATTTTCAACATTTAACAGTAACAATATTAGTACAGAGAGTTATTAATATTGTGTAAACAGAAAAAATGTAGAACTCATCAAATTAGAATAGCAGTCATAACAGTTAATACTATAAGAAGAAACGTACTAGTAAAAAAATAAATGTAACATAATACTGATTAGAGAACAAATATCATAGCTATAGAAGTAGAATATGGTATTGAGGGAGAATTAAGTAGAGTTAGTTATGTGGGGTGGGAGCAAGAGCATTCCCACTGAGATGCTAGATGAAGGTGAAGAGACTTTTTGAAGGCAGAGTGGTTAGAGGTGGTGCGGATGAGTGGAGGTAGGGAGTTCCAGAGGCGAGCGAGGCTGAAGGAAAGAAGGTTTTTGCCTGGGGGATGAGTCGGTTTGTGTACTTGAGTAGATTTTGATTATTTGACCTTAGAACTCTGTTAGGTAGGTGCATTTTAAAGGCAGAAGAAAGAGAGGGAGAGAGGGAAGGGTTGAGAATAAGCTTATGGGCTAGAGTTAGTTGAGTATAAGTTAGTTGATTGGGAAGTTCTAGCCATTTTAGCTTATGGAGGGAGAAGCAGTGGTGGGTGGAGGACTTTTGGCTGGTGGCGAATTTTGCAATTCTGTTGTAGCAGGAGGTAAGTTGTTTTTTTAACAAGGACTGAAGATTAGTTAGTAGTGGGGCACCATATAGAAGGGATGGGATTAGGAAGGAGGTAGAAAGAGTGATTTTAGTGGCAGATGTGAGGTAGGTGTTCTGTCTATAAAGCATGCCAAGTTTCTGGTGTGTTTTTTTGATGTTAATTTGCAGGTGGGAGTTAAATTTCAGTAGGTTATCAATTTGGACCCCAAGAAGTTTGGTTTCTGACCCTATTTCAAGAGGTGAGTTGTGTTGAGTAATAATTGAGAAGGTACCCATGTCAGGAGGGATGACTTTAGAAGGAGTAAATAACATTAGTTTGGTCTTGGTAGCATTGAGAGCTAGATGATTACATAGCATCCATTGCTCTGTGGAAGAGAAGGCATCTTGAGTATGTTTTTGTAGGGTAGTGATAGAAGAGGCAGAACAGATGATAGTTGAGTCATCTGCATATTGGATGATGCTAGAGAAAGGGATAGATTTGTGGAAGTCATTTATAAAGATGTTGAAGAGAAGAGGACCCAGTATGGAGCCTTGGGGAACTCCTGTAGGGGTACCAAGGAAAGAGGAGGTAGCTTTTTTCCATTTTACAGCTTGACTTCTGTTAGATAGGTAGCTAGAGAACCAGTTCAAAGAGGAGGAAGATAGGTGAAGTTTGGAGAGTCTGTTTAAGAGCAGGCTATGTGAGATAGTATTGAAGGCTTTGGAGAGGTCAAGAAGTAAGGTGGAAACAATTTTTCCAGAGTCACGGGCTTTATTTACAACCTCAAGGAAGGAGAGGAGGGCTGTCATGGTGCTATGATTAGGTCTGAAACTGTGCTGTGTGGGAGTTATAAGATGGTTGTCTAGGATGGTGAGATTGATCAATGATGTAGCTAGAGTTTGTGCTGCCCGGGGTTGTCTTTGAGTTTGCTGCCCTTCCCCCCTCACAAAATCATGGATGAATGAGGCTGCCCAGACACAGCCCTCACTCCTGCAGTGATTCCAGTGTCCCATTACATGGCTATTTGTACCCCATTTACCATAAACACTGTAATGTGCATACTGCTTTACTTCTACAATGATTATTTGGATTTCATTTAAAACTTTTATTTTACATTTTATAGCACAAACACAAACAGACATCTGCTAAACAAAGCAATACAGTCCCACAATGAAAATAGACTTAGCATTAAAACTTCTCTGCCCTTGAACCTCACATTAATTTGAAACAACATTGAAACCCACATTCAAAGAAAATGCATCTGGCCTGTGGTGGCTAAAGATTACATTTGGGCTGTTGTCAAATCATAGGCCCCTTGCACATGAAACATGTTCTTTGATACACATGTATTAAATTACGTTCCTTGTCTAATACAGCACAATTGTTAGAGCACATTTTAAATATATTGTTTTGAAGATTTTTCCAGTATCAATGAAACAAAATGTGTGAACCAATAATAACAAAGCTGCCCAGGTCAGAACATTTCCATCATAAAAGTCTACTCAAACTTCTACAATCCATCAGTATCAGTAAATATGCATAATCTCTGCAGAAGTAAAAGTCATCTAAATAATTCCAAATTAAAGAGATATGTAACTAATGAAGAGGTTGCTGCTAGCAAACAACTTTATATTTTATTGATTCATCTACAGATAAAGTGCTTGTTGCCCTCAAGGATTAAATTTCCTATGTTACATTGAAAAAATGATAGGCTAGTAATACTGCAACAGTGAATGGATGGCAAACTGAAAACAGGTTCATAGTTACTAGGTATCTCTGCCAAAGAGGATATTTTCAGGACTACAGCATCCACCCCTTTAAAACTACAACACAGTACAGTATCAGCAAGCCACCTACATATTGTGGGATTAGAACCCACAGCCTTCTGCATCAAAAGCAAGTACTCTACCTGTTGCGCTACTAACAACACAAACAGCCCTGGCATAAGCAGCACTAAACTTTTCTCCCCTGAATAGCTATGCCGCGCAAGAAATCTGGAAATGACAAAATTTACCGGGGGGGGGGGGCGCTCAAAACCAGGGATGCATTTTAAACATTGTTTGTATAATCTTAGAATAGTTGCTAGAATAAAATATTTTGTGCTACCATGCATTTCTTGAAACATGGGAAGACTGAAACTTAAATGGCTACCATTATTTAGTGAATTCAGTTCTCACTGATTTGCCAGAAAACCGCAAATTTTAAGAGGAACAGACCAAAAGCCATATTTGATAACTATGGACAGAACTCCTTGAATCACAAGTGGTGGTGGTATAGGGAGAGAATTTAGGCTCTTGCTCCTTGTACCTAAGTTATAGGGTTTGAGTCTGAGTAACCCTAACCACCGGTTATATCTAACTGGGGTGGTTCACACACACACACACACACACACACACACACACACACACACACACACACACACACACACACACACACACACACACACACACACCTACCCACAAAATAGATGGTGACAGCAATCAACACACAGCAAATAAAACTGCTTAAATAACCAAATAAACTGGCTGCTTCTATAAAATAGATGGTGATAGCAATCAACACATAGCAGATAAAAAAATAGATGGTGACAGCAATCAATAATATCAAATATAGCTTAGTGTAGCCATAGAGTGGAGGGACACACACACTAAACTGCCTGAAGTGACAGCAATATCAAATGCAAACTGTCTGCTTCTATAAAATAGATGGTGATAACAATCAACATACAGTAAATAAAAAATAGATGGTGACAGCAATCAATATCAAATATAACTTCATGTAGCCATAGAGTGGAGGAGCACACATACTAAACTGTCTGGAGCGACAGCAATATCAAATGCTGCTAAGCTATTTACACATACAAAGAATGGGTGGAGTGGCCAAAATTAACAAACCACTGTCTGCAAGCTCTGAGCGGACTGCTACAAATAACAGCCATAATTAATGAACCTCCACTGAGCAGAGTGGCAACAAAGCTGCTGCCTAAATTAAATAATGGCCAGAATTAACAAACCTCTGCTTAAATAACCAAATAAACTGTCTGCCTTAAATAAAATAGATGGTAACAGCAATCAACACACAGCAAATAAAGCTGCCTAAATAAACTGTTCTTCTGTAAAATAGATGGTGATAGCAATCAACACACAGCAAATAAAAAAATAGATGGTGACAGCAATCAATATCAAATATAACTTAGTATAGCCATAGAGTGGCAGATCACACACACTAAACTGTTTGGTTAGTACACACACCTTCTGGAGCAACAGCAATATCATATGCTGCTAAGCTATTTACACATACGAAGAATGGATGGATCGGCCAGAATTAACAAACAACTGCACTATCTGCAAACTCTGAGAAGACTGCTACAATCAACGGCCAGAATTAATGAACTTCCACTGAGCGAACTGACAGCAAAGCTGCTGCCTACAAATAAATAACGGACAGAATTAACAAACCTACACTGAGTGGACTGATAGGAAAAACTGCTGCCTACGAATAACTGCCAGAATTAACAAACCTCCACTGAGGGACTGACAGCAAATAACTGCCAGAATTAATGATCCACTGTCTGCAAGCTCTGAGCAGACACAAATAACAAACCATACACACACACTGAGCTCAGTAGACTGACAGCAAAGCTGCTGCCTACAAATAACAAACCACACATGCAATAGATGGTAGCCACTAAAATACATATACGTTACTTCCTGACCCTGTAAAATAAATGCATCTTGTTAAATAGATCCACAGAAGGGAGTGGCCAGACTTAATGAACCAGAGCCACTGACTGCTTATTTGGGCCCATTTCTGTTAGTGGTGTGTAACAGAATTCTTTTTTCTTTTTTTTTTCTTAACTGGGAGCCCATTTCTGGGAGTGGGTGCTGGGCAGACTGAAAGTTAAATATGCATCACTGCCATTGCTGCTATTCCCTCCAAAACAGTTCAAAATTTGACTGAGTCTAAAGAAGCTGATATCATCATGCACGCCCCTGTAGACTGGTGATGTGTGGTGACATCAGCCATAAATTTAAAGGAGTAACACAAAAAAAAAAAAAAAAGCAAAAAAATTGGGAATTAAAGCGGCCACTCGGGAATTTGTGGCACACAATTATTTTGCCCTAATAAATACCGAGGAATTCGGTATGGTTGAGAGGTATGGTATACATACTTGAAATAGAGGCAAACTTCTAGTGTTCACCCAAAAACTTAAGCCAAATATCTCAAAAACCAGTAAACAATAATAAAAATAAAAAAGCAAGGCACCTAGGCAGTATTTGAGTAAAACACAAGTTTATTTAACATTGCATACTGTTAAAGTAAAATCAACTTAGTGCTTTCTCCAAGAACATGAATTGGCTTCATCAGAGTCATTCAGCCATGATGTAACTTCCTTTATATTCTCTAATTACTTAAGCAATTATTCATGATTTTGCTTGCATCAATGAATTCATTGTTACCCTGACTAAACTTAAAGGCATACTTCCCCTGAATATGTAGTATATAAAACAACAAGATGTGAACCACAATAATCAGTAATTTAAAGATAAAAATATTAGTATTGGTTCTATTCATAAACATAAAAATATAAAACATTGTTACAAAAATAAGCTTAAAAATGCAGAACATAGTTAGTCTTAGTTGCAATCAGATAAATGTTTTCACAGTGAACTTGAGGTTAAACCTTTGCTGCCCTTTGCTTCAAAAAGGGAGCTATTCAACAACAATCATTTAAACCTGGATTACAACAAGCATTTAGACTCAGTTACCATTTAGTTTCTCTGGCGTCTAATTCTAATTCATCATCCCCACCCCTAGAATCACGTTGTACTCTATCAATGACAAAGAATAGAAACCTCTTATAGTTGAGACATTCTAAAGTGTGAACATGTAAGGTATTGTTCATTTTTTTTTATTTTAATGTCTCTAAGGTGCTCAGTAATGCGATCCCATAACCTTCTTTTGGTCTTACGTAGATAGGAACCAGGGCATGATAAGCATGTAGCTAAATAAACTACCATAGTGGTATTGCAATTGGACCTACCCAGGCATCCTATAGTACATTCAAAACTTCCTATAAAGACATTCATACCATCATTTATATTTTTACAGGTCTTGCAAGCACCACATTTGTACATCAAGGACCTGTGCTTGCCTTGTTTTCTGTTGACACTTTCAAGAATATTTTTTATATATTATGCCCTCTACTGTACACAACCTTAGGTTTATGCCCCAACTTCTCCTTCATTTCATTGTCAAAATGAGCTTCCCATATATTGTTGACACTTGATACCAACTTTGATGTTTCTGTATTGTATTGTAATACCAGAACATTGGTGTCTAGCTTAGCCATGTCAGTTCTATTATTGTTGAGACCTGCTATTAAAATAGTATTAAGTATACTATTTCTTTTAAGCATGCCTTCTCTCTTCACTTTCATCAAAAGAGTTAAGTGGTAGCCTCTGTTCCAAAACATTCCGATTAATATATAGATCTCTTTTTTTAATATTCTGTCGCTACTAATGAGCCTAGATAACCTAACCATTTGGTCTTTTATTATACCCTTCCTCTGATGGAAGGGGTGGCAACTGTTATAGTGCAATGATATATTAGAATATGTTTCCTTTCTGTGGGTACTACTGGCCAAGGTGCCCCCAGCAATGTCCTTAGTCAACTCAATATCTAAAATTTCTATCTTGTCACAATGCCATTTATGTGTGAACTCAATGAAAGTGGTTGTGCCATTGATGTATTTTACAAAGTCATTGATCACACACTCCTCTCCTTGCCATAAAATTAGTATGTCATCCAGGAATCTCACATACAACAATACATTAGCCATAAAGGCAGAGGAAAAAACATATCTTCTCTCCCATTCTAGGAGAACCAGATTTGCAAAGCTAGGGGCACATTTGGCTGCGGTAGCCACTCCTGCTTCCTGATGGTAGAATTCACCTTCAAAAATCATGAAGTTGTTAGCCAGAACCACTTCCATGAGTCTAACTAATAAATTGACTTTGGAACAATCTATTGATTTGCTACACATCAAACATTTCCTGAAGAACTCTAACCCCTCATTTTGGGGGATTACTGAGAACAAGTTAACCACATCCACAGTTAGGAAACAAAAATCCAAGCTATCTGTTTTTATTTGTCTTAATAATTCCAAACAGTGCCACAAATCTTTATGTATATGTATATGTTGTGCCTCACTTACCACTAAACTTGCCCATTTGTCTATATATGCTGTTATTGGTTCAGTTTTAGAACCTTGGGGTGCTACTATTGGTCTAAAGGGAGGATTATACACATTTTTATGAATCTTTGGTATTCCAAAGATTACTGGTGTTCTTGGTTTCTCAACTGTTAAATATTTTATGTCACCAGTTGGCATCAAATAAACAACATCAATCTTGGCATATGCTCTACTAACAGCATTTCTTGAAGTCCTACTATAGGTTGTGGTGTCATTCAATATTTCAAACATTTTAGAGCTGCAATCTATGTTAGACATAATAACTACCCCCTAACCTTGTCTGGTTTCATTACACGATATGTCTTGTTTCCTGCCAATTCATTCAAAATAGTGGCTTCATCTCTCATAAGATTGTTGGTGTTGTATTTGGTCTCTTTGACTATTTTTCTGAATTGTTGTTCATATAATTTCTCAAAGGACACTATAAGTGGGTGACTGGGGGGGGGGGTGAATGTGCTCTTACGTTTGTTCACCAAGTTCTTATCAAAGCCTAAATTACTGTTCTTAAAATATAAACTGATTCAATTTTCCAGTACACAGTTTTAAGTTAATCAAAACATTTGCAATGTCAGTCTTGTAATTAGGTACAAAAAAATCCCTTTTTTAAACAAGTTGAAATGCCCTTCACAAATAATGACATCACTGTAGTTGTAAATGTAAAAAAACATCACTTTCAAAAATATCATATTCCATTGCAACACCAGAACAATCATTTTCAACTACATTCAATAAATCTTGGTCAGACATAGCAGTCGTATTAAATCAGTCAACGAAAGTCTCTTCTCCAACCCTGTTGTTTTCCCCTGTTGGAAAAAAAATGATGTTCCTGTTGTTCTGAGCATTGTAGTTCTGCCTACCCCAGGTGGTCTGTTCCCATTGATTTTTCAAGTCTCCCAGACCTCCTTAGCTGTTGACCCTCCTGAAAAGAATAATCATTATTCCCCCTGGTTTTGTCAAACCCCCTTTCACCATCAGAGCTGTTGTTCTGGATATTTTCATTATTTTGAGGGCTGTTCTCATACACATTTCCCTGGGGCTGTTTTCTCCCTATGTATGGCTTGATTATTGGAATAATCAGCCCTGGCTCTGTCAAGTTTGGGTTGCTTTCTCAAACTGTTCTCTTTTACAAAATTATTAATGTCTTTAAGGACATTCTCATGCTTAAATTTATATTGCTCAAAAAGTAAATCTGAAATAATATGTTGATTTAAAACTGAAATCTCATTTTGCAAAAGAGCCACCTTACTGTTGTTTCTGATAATGATGTCCATCACTTCAAAAGCTATTTTGTCAAATAAAGCCACAAGTTCTCGAAAGGCAGAGGACCCCTCCTCAATCTGTAAAGGCTGTTTCCAGATTTGCAAGCCTTTGGGAACTTGTTTGAGAGCAACTGATTTATTTAAAAACATGTTGTCTAATTGAAGTGTTCTATACCTTCTACAAAGCTTTTCAAAGGTATTTAACTGCATTTTTAATTAAATTGATTTAATATTCTTCAAAGTGTCAAAGTGTCAACAGAAAACAAGGCAGATACAGGTCCTTGATGTATAAATGTGGTGTTTGCAAGACCTGTAAAAATATAAATGATGGTACAAATGTCTTTATACGAACTTTTGAACTTACTATAGGATGCCCAGGTAGGTGCAATTGCAATACCATTATGGTGGTTTATTTAGCTACATGCTTATTGTGCCCTAGTTTCTATGCAACTAAAAGACCAACTATGTTCTGCATTTTTAAGCTTATTTTTTAACAATGTTTTATATTTTTATGTTCATGATTAGAACCAATAATATTTTTTTATCTTTAAAGTACTGATTATTGTGGTTCACAGCTTGTTGTTTTATATACTACATATTCAGGGGAGGTATGCCTTTAAGTTTAGTCAGGGTAAGTTCATTGATGCAAGCAAAATCATGAATAATTGCTTAAGTAATTAGAGTATATAAAGGAAGTTACATCATAATTGAATGACTCTGATGAAGCCAATTCATGTTCTTGGTGAAAGCGCTTAGTTGAATTTACTTTAGCAGTATTTAAAGCTACTAAACTTGTGTTTCACACAGATGCTGCCTAGGTGGCTCTCTTTTTTATTTTTATTATTGTGCACAAACTTCTAGTGTTCCTCATATACCCATATAGTCAGTGCTTAATATACACCTACACCATCACATCACACCCCTAACATCAACCCTGCATATTATGAAGAAACAACAATGTTTTTCACAAAGTCTATAAATCCTCCTAGACAACAGTATGTCCAGACCTCAGCAACACAAACAAACTTCACCCATTAAACACATTACCTCCTCTCCCCCATGAAAACACGTTAGCCAAGAAGTTTGCAGAAGCCTATTACACATTAAAGTGTCCCTGCTGTAGTTGAATCAATAGCCAAACATACTGATGCCCTACTAATCAGACTCAACAATGATTGAGTGATGATTAGCTGTGTTTAAAGCGTCAGAGATGTATATGTATGCTTCAGATGCTGGTAAACAACTAGCTTAGAGTAGTATCCTGGTATCACCAAGAATTATGTCAACAATGTAGCCAAAAATAATAACTTCAGCAATTAGCTGAGTAATCAGTACCATTCCATGGTAAATCACTATGCGTCATCTTGGAGGGATATACACAAAAGTCCTACTTGCATCACTATGAACAGGCTATACTTCTCCTGTGGTGCATATGTATACTGGAAAATGTTATTGTTGTGACGATAGGAAGTGCTGCCAGCCATGCCAGGAAGAGTGGGGCAGTGGAAGTAACATATGCCAGCACAGCTAGCTGGAATTTTGTAAATAATTACATGTCATTTGTATATCAAACTATTTTGTACAGATTTTATTTTATTTATTTTATTTAACATTTGTTTACCGGGAAAGTCCAACTGGACACAGGTGCTTTTTCAGTGGAAGCCTGGGGAGAAAAGCTCCAATTATAAGTAGTAAGAATTACATAATCCAGTAAGCACATATACGTTTATACAATTAAAGTAATAAAGTAAAGCACATTTTTATACAGGCAATAAAAGTTGTCCTTTACAATAGAGCAGGCAGATTGTTATTAAAGGTAAGAATGTACACATGTTGAGATACATGGGAAAATAGTTTAGTGGCTAGAATAAATAAAAATACTTGGAGACATTCACAATGCATATGTACAGAGCTAAATGCTGGGAACATACTATTGTCTAGAGGTGGGTAGGTTTGACTCGTGTGATTCTGCACGGTTCAGAGAGATGAAGAGAGTAGGAGTTATTTTAATGTATGAATGTTTGTTTGTAGGTATAATAATTTTGGTTAATGAGGCTGAATAGTAGTATTTGGTTAATAGTGCTAAGAGTAGGGTTAGCCAGGATGGTTACAAGGGCAAAGCCAAGTGTCAATTAAATGTGATTTTAGTAGGATTTTGAACTGTGTCATAGAGTTACTATTGGTTATAGTAGATGGGAGGTTGCTCCAAATTTTAAAAGTGTAATAGGAGAAGAGTGATTCCCCAGCTGAGTTATTGTCTTTTGTGACATCAAGGAGGAGTCTGCTATTTGAGCAAAGGGATCTAGAGGAGGTGTATTGTCTTATAAGATTTTGGAGATGCTTGTGCTGAAAATGTATTTGTGAGGTTTACTTGTATTAAAATGTCTCAACAGTGTGCCCTGCTGGAAGGAAAATTAATGCACATGTATTACTGAAACTGAATTAAATGCATAAATTGTAACAGCATATACTGGAAGGAAAGAGATTAATCTACCTGACTTCAAAATATATCTGAAATTAAATTACTTTATGGGTTAAGCCATAAAGATGCTATCCTGCAGTTTTGAATGGAGCCAGAGATGCAATGTCTGGCCTAGAAAATAGGTTGTAGATCTTGTAGGAAGAGTGAATTGGCTTTATGGTTTTATGACTTCCAGCAGCTGCACCACATCAGAGCAATGATCTTGTGTGTGTATTATTGGCATGTAGGTGCTAAAATCCTGGCACCTTCTAGTGTTGATGATAGCATGGGAACCAGAGTCAGATGACAGATGTATGTGATGTCATTCTGTACAGAAATATTTTCTTAATATTAGAGGAGACCGAAGTCTCAGGAGCATTCTGTATTTTATTTTGGATCTGACAACAAAGACCACTCACCCACCTTATCTTGCCTTGCTCTATTCAGTAAGTAGGAACAGTAATTATTTTATTCAATCAGGAATAGATAGTGAGACTAGCTAATTACTGGTTTTCTATAACTGTGTGAAACTTTCCTTCAGTGTTATAATTTTAATATTTCATGTGGCTAAAACTCTGGAGTTTACTGCAAACAGATATTTAGGATTCTCATGTTCTTTTATTATTTATTATTAAATATATTTAAACTTCTCATTGTAGCTGGTCCTTTTTAGAAAATATTTAAGCTTTGAGAGTATTTGCATATATTTATTTGGTGATAACCTAGGCAACTCCTGAAATTCTAGCTGTTTGGTCAACATTACTATTTGTATTAATATTAACTTCACTCAGTATAACTGGATACCCTTTTAAGAGTCTTATAGTAACTGACTGGTGGCAGTGAAACTACCTTATAGTCTGCATAGAAGATGGCATAACTAGTAAATCTGTGCCAATCTTTATTAAGTGTGTGTGTGTGTGTGTGTGTGTGTGTGTGTGTGTGTGTGTGTGTGTGTGTGTGTGTCTGTGTGTGTGTGTGTGTGTGTGTGTGTCTGTATGTGCAAACTAAATCTCAAAAAGTGTGTGTGTCAGCTGCTTGGGCAGGCACATGAAGCCCTGGTTTCCCAGTGCCAGCTGGGAGCCCTATTGTGGACCTGGGGAGAAACAGATACAGAAAAATCCAGACTTTGGCATGAGTATATTCCCTGTGCTCTTAAGGGAAATTGTGCTCGATGCAGAGAGGTCTGCATCTGGAAAGACTTAATGTGTCCATTTGTATTCCAAGTGAACGTCCCTCTCCAGTATCAGTGATGAGGATTCAGGCTCCTTGATTACTGAGCAAGAGTGGGGAACTCACAACTGTTCTCAGGCAATGTCAGTATATTAAGATGGTACTGCTCAATGATAGATGTCTATCAAAAGGTTGCCCACACTCGAGGCCTTCATAACACCTGAAAACATAGACATCTTTATAATTATAGAAGCATAATTACAGTGTAATATTTATTTATTTTATTTATTTTCTTTGTTTATCGGGTTCGACTGGGAATACCCATTTTCAATGGAGGCCCAGGGGGAACAGCTCTATTTGCTTGCATTGTATTATACTAAGTTTCAATTAAACACTGATTAGTTACATTTTGATTCACTTATACACAAACAGTACTTACATTTAAACATTCTAAGATTTTATAGAGGTGGAAGTTACTAAAGAGAAAGCCCACGTGCAATTTAGTGGATTATACAGGCAGCAGTTATGTATAAAAATGATTTATTCATTTCAGTGTGAGGTTGAGTGTAATCTGTTGAAGGAGACTACTTGAAGAGTAATGTATGGTGAACAGAAAGTCTCAAACCTGAGATGACATAATACTCTTTCTCTACCGGGATTTAGTGCCTATCATTTATTTAGACCCACCACAGAGGGTATCTGTATCTCTGACTGGGCATATCTGTTTTTACTGAAATCCTCCGATTATCTCACATCTAAGCCAGCAAGAAAGTAAACTAAACCTCCTGATTATTATAATTGCAAGAAAGTCCACATTCCTTATCTTGGTCAATTACATAACCCATTTCACAACACATGAAGCCTACCTCAACAAATTAAAAGCCCAACTATTGAATCTATCATAATAATTCTGTGTGATTTCATTTATCCATCCATAACCTGTCTAATATATATCACAAAGAGCAGATGTACAACAGACTTGCTTGACTGGAATGTATCTTCTTCTAATCTGCTGCCATATATTTCTTAAGGGTCACAATATTTTGATGGCAATAAAGAGGGAAGGTGACATAGGTGAAGGGATAATGTAAGTCATATAATGCACACCTTTATTAAAGCCATACAGGTGTGAATATTAAATTGTGATATTAATACTAATTGTGGGTGCCCCACTGTTACATTATGCACTGTTAGTATGCTTAAACAGGCAATTGTTTTTGGAAATGTGTCATACCCCTGAATTAATTTATCTCTGGTCTGAGTATGTTGAGTGAGGTCATGTAAATAGGTTGCTTGATCAGCCGGACAGTAAACTGGAGGTGTCAGTCTCCATTTTTGATTTTGCTGTTGTCACTGGGAAACATTCTGCACATAAGATTGCTTACAATTAAGTGAAGGAATTTTTTTTTTTTTAATATTTATTCTGCTTACTTTTTTTGTTTGGATTTATTAATGGGGATTGTTAGAATTATGTGCTGTATACCAAGAGTGTTTTCTAAGGGTTTATATCAGGGGTTCATTGCTATTTGTAGTGATAACTCCATGCAGCTAATGTAATGTTATTGGTGGTAGAGTCATTAAGGGTGAAAGCCATACTCTTAGATCATTATAAAGTTCTTATTATTTGTAATTAAAGTAACGTTATTGGTGTTAGAGACATTATGCATGAAAAACATGTTCTTGGATCATTACAGAGTTGGTAATATTTGTAACTTAAGCATTGTTATTGGTGGCAGAGTCATTATGGGTTAAAGCCATGCTCTTGGATCATTATAAATGTGGTAATATTTGTGAGTAAAGTTATCAATGGTAGAATAATTATGGGTGAAAGCCATGCTTTTGGATCATTACAGAGTTGGTAATATTTGTAACCACAGTAATGTTATTAGTGGTAGAGACATTAAGGGTGAAAGCCATGCTCATGGATCATTATAAAATTGGTAATATTTGTATCTTAAATAACGTTATTGGTGGTAGTCATTATGGGATAGCCATGCTCTTGGATCATTATAGATCTGGTAATATTTGTAGGTAAAGTAATGTTCTTTGGTGGTAGAGTCACTGTGGTTGGCACTTTGGTCATTATATAGTTGGTAATATTTGTAATTAAAGTAACATTATCAGTGGTAGAGTCAATATGGGTGAAAGCCATGCTCTTGGATCATTATACAGTCAGTAATATTTGTAACTAAAGTAACAGTATTGGTGATTGAGTCATTGTGGGTGAAAGCCATGCTCTTAGGTCATTATAAATTTCATAATATCTGTAACTAAATGGATGAAGATAAGTTTGTTGAAGGGTACTTAGTCTTCTGTCCTGTTATAATGTTAAATAGATGTATCAGAACACAGGAAGTATATGGCAAGTAATAAGCACAGATGTTAAATGCAAACGTTACTATATGGGTTGTGATATTACTACCCAGGTTAAGCTTTAGGCAGAGATGAACCTTAGAGGGCAACATCAGGTGGAACCTGATGAGACATACTGAATAAAGTTTGACAGTGGAAAGCATGTGGTTGCCAAAGGATGTGATCCTTTATGCAGTAAGTTGATTGTATATGTTATGTTTAACTCTGGAAGCAGTGTAGCCATTTTTTTCTTAAATAGCTTAAGCTTGTAAATATGGTTTTATTATGTGTGAATTGTTTTATATTTTATATTGGCTATACCTGTTCAGATTAATACAGTTAATTGCTTTGCAATACCAAAACAAAACAAAAAAATCTAAAAGAATAAATATTCATTCACCACACTTTGAAAATCGACTCATATAAACGTATATCTAGCAATTTTTTAAACATTTTCCATTCAAATGTGTCTAAACACATGCAATTGCAGGTTTGAAGAGGAAAACAACCAGGAGGCTGTAAAGCTTTTCAATGACCAAAAAGAGGCTGTACTCAGCTTCAGTGTTGTATATGTAAGGAACCAACTGAGGAAATTGAACCCCAGGAAGGCTGCTAGCCATGATAACATTCTGGGGAAAGTATTGAAAGGTTGTGCAGATCAACTTAACATAATCCTGATGGACATCTTCAGTACTTCACTTGTCCAGGAAAAAGTATCAGCATGCTTCAAAGTTACCAACATAACCCTCTGCCCAAAATGCCAACTCCACCTGCCTAAATGATTACAGGCCTATGGCCCTTACATCTAATATAATGAAATGCTTCAAAAGACTGGTTAAAAGGCATTTGACTACAGTACTATCCCAATCCTTTGACCCGCTGCAGTTTGCCTACTTGTCAAACAGATCAACTGCAGATGCCATTTCAGTGGCATTCACCTCACATTGGAGCATCTTGAAGAGAAGAACAACTATGACAGGCTGTTGTTCATAGATTTCAGCTCATTATTCAATACAGAGATTCCAATGAAACTTACAGGAAAACTAATCAGCCTTGGCATTATGCAGATGCAAATGCAAATCCCATAAATAAAGGGTTGTGCAACTGGATCCTTGATTTCCTGACTGGAAGACCCCAAAGGACCTCTGCTGGTAACAACACTTCAGGGAGTATTACAGTCAATACCATAATACCCCAGGGTTGTGTGTTGCGTCCTCTACTGCTCAGAATCTTTACCCATGACTACTCTGCGAAAGCTAGTGACAACCACTTTAGCAAATTCACAGATGACACCACAGTGGTGGGGCTCATAAGTGATGAGGATGAATGTGGGTATAGGAATGAAGTCAACTCCCTGATTGACTGGTACAATAGCAACAATTTGGATCTGAACATCAATAAAACAGAAAAAAATTATTATTGACTTCAGAAAGAGCTCTGCTATGCACCTGCCCCTTAAGATCAACGGTGAAGAAGTGGAGAGAGTCCAAACTACAAAGTTCCTGGGGGTGCATATATCAGAGGATCTTTCTTGGTATACAAACACAGGCCAGCTAATTAAAAAAGCTCATCAGTGACTACACTTCCTAAGAAGGCTTATAAAAGCAAAGCCCTCAATGAATGCTCTAAATACCTTCTACAAAGGAGCCAACAAGAGCGTTATTAGCAGCAACTGCACTGTATGGTTTGGTAACAGCACAATAGCTGAAAGGAAGACGCTGTAAAGAATAATAAGGACAGCAGAAAAGATTGTGGGCACTAGTCTTACTACCTTACAGGAGCTCCCGGAGGTCCCGCAAAATACTAAATAATATTTCTCATCCAGCGTATGGTTGGTTCACTAAACTTGCATCTGGTATCTGCTGCAGGGCCTCCAGATTCATGAACAGTTTTTATCCAACTGCAATAAGACTCATTAATGCAGACATAAATCTGGCTGTAGTATCAAAACTATAACAGATTGTTGCACATTCATTTTTTCCTATTTTTCCATACAGTAATTCTATTTTTTTATTGCATACTAAAATTAATATATTCTCATTCCAGTGCAATTCCAATCACTTCCTTATGTGCAACATCACCCAATCTCGCCTGTGTGTATAATGTTCTTCTCTTATCATGTGTCTATCATCTAGTAGTCAATGTTGTCCAGTGTATATAAACAGTGTACAATCATGTGCATCAGCTACCTAGATACTTACATTTGTACAATAGTTATTGTTTATTATTTAATACCTATCATGTCGTGTCTTTTTGTGTTTGTTTTTCTCCTGTAAAAGACCTGACACTCGAAATTTCATTTAGGTAGCAGTTGTGTTTCCTAAATAACAATAATGTTTCTTTTGAATCTTTTTGAATCTTTAAATCGAAAAACAGTGCAAATGACTGCCCTCAAATATTTACCTTAAAGTAACCAGTCCATAGAACCTTATACTAAATCATTATACCCCTGATGCAGAGATGCAC